>NW_027656527.1:0-82941 GCF_964235325.1 Thermobia domestica
CCGATAACCCGACCCGAGTGACCCGACTCGACCTGACCCGACTGACCCGACCCGACAACCCGACCCGAGTTGACTTGACCCGACCCGACCCGTAACCCGATCCGAGTCGGGTAGAGTCGGGTCACGGGTCGGGTCGGGTCAACCCGATCCATTTGAGAGCACTATGGTCACAACACTGGGTGAACACCAAAATGCACTCCCATTGGGAATTGAACCCGGACCACGTGTACCGAAGTCTTACACGTTAACCACTAGCTAGCTCAAGCGGGGATTTGTATATGCATCTTAATGAATATTTGGCACTTTTGAGATTTTGTTATTTCTTTTTATAACTGATACCAATGTCCGACGTGGGAGAAATTTATTTTTATTTTTATTTTATTTATTTATTTATTTTATTTTATTATTTTTTTTCTTTAGTTCTATGTGACGAAATTTTTATTCAAGGTCAGTGTTCTCACCTGCTGGGACGGCAGGGCATCTTCTCGGAAGGCAGTAGCAAGAGTCTCTTGGCGGAGACAAAAGGAAATCATTTAACTACAATGATAAGGGTTGAGGAAACAGGAGAACACCTGTGGTTTTTTTCCAACCCTTCAACTTTCATTCCAAAATAGGTTCTTATGATTCCGGGACCCGTACCACTTTGATTTTTCTTTCTCGGTAATTAAAACGTATTTTACAGTATATATAGTTGCACGTAAGAAGATACATAATATGAATTTAAAAATACAGTATGATATTTAATTATAAAGCACTAATTTTATTTCATCACTTTCAGCCCAACAAATGAAATTCAAACAATTCGCTCCCTAGGTCTTGGTCATCAATACTGCGTCTTATTCTTTGTCTTGCAGTCAAGTCTTGGTCCTGCATTTCGTAGTCTTGGTGATCTTTCATGCTATACAAGAGCCAAGAATGCTCACCTCATCGGTACAAATGAAGACCAAGTGTGATTTTGATTATGGTATTTCATACTATACGGAAAGCTAGAAAATACGCTCATCGCTACTTGGTGATCACCAAAACAAGGCCAAGAGCAAGATTACTATGCAATTCGTCTTGCATATCCAATCTTTATCTTGTTCTTGTATCGATGTCCTTGGGCTTGGTGAAATAAAATGAAATATTCACTTTAAGCAGGGGTGTAGCCAGCAGGTTCGTGTAGGAAGGGCCCGTCGTTTTTGAGGGAGGGCGGCTACAATGTACAAAGCAAAAAAATGTGTTGCTGCTAGTGCTTTTCAGGCCTAAAAGAAACGAAAATTTTGGTTTCCTTCTGGAAAACTAAAAACACTATTTTATCTTATTTATTATTACTATTATTATTATTATTATTATTATTATTATTATTATTATTATTATTATTATTATTATTATTATTATTATTATTACCCATAAATTAGGTCTATATTCAAGATAATTTTTATTATGCTTAATCAAGAACTACTGCCCGGGACCAAACGCTATACTTTTGTGCATAACTATAAAAATAACCAGAAAGTTCTGTCCCTTTTCGTGGAGGTCTGTGTTCAATTGGACCTCACACCGTGAGTTGAATGCGAGTGGAGATAAGGCGAACGTCAGTTGTTGGTGTGGGTATATCCAACATATTACCTGGTTGTGGCAATTCAGATACACAGTGAACTTGCGTAAAGACAGAGGGAACATGAGACATCCACAGAGCGTCATAAGAGCATGTATGCTGAACGAGTTCAAATGGAGGTCAAACGCCGCTGTAGCGGGACAGAAAATATGCCAGGCCTTTGTTGAGGGTGTCGTGACGACGCGGACAGTGCAGCGATGGTTTAACCAGTTTAAGAACGATGACCAAACACCCGAAAACACCACATGCCAGAAGACCAACACATGTACGTACAAAGAGGAACTGGGACTACAATTCAGTGTGTGGAGAAACCATTCGGCAGCACATCCATCAAGTTGGAAAGCACTACAAGTTGGGTCTCACATGTTTTGACTCCGGGCCAGAAGGCAACGCGGCAGTCCGAAACGTTTATTTACTGTTTCGGAGCCATTTCTGGACAGGGCGTTGACATGTGATAAAAAGTGGGTCCTATACGAAGCTCCACGGCGCCGTCATCATTGGTTAGCGTCCCATGAACCGATTTCAAAACAGCCGAAACCAGCACTGTACCAGAAGAAGGTCCTTCTGTGTGTTTGGTGCATCGTGCATCGGGAACTGCTACCAGCTGGTCAGAGTATCAATGCAACTGTGTAGTGTCAGCAGTTGAGCTGTGCTGAACAAAAACTCAAAACTCTGGAGCCATCACTTCTGAATTGCAAATGGGTCCTCGTTTACGGGACAACGCTAAGTCCCACGTGGCTAGGATGACTCAGGACACCATTCTCCGCCTTGGATAGGAAACAATATTGCAACCACTATATTCCCCGGGTATTGCACCGTCCGATTATTACCTGTTCCATTCTTTGGACAATCATCTTAGAGGCCGCCAATTCAAATCCCTAGTAAAAGTCCAAAATGCACCTGATACCTTCTTCGTTTCACGGCCCACCAACTTCTACCGCGATGAATTCCATGGCCTTCAGGAACGTTTTCAGAAGGTCGTCGATGTTGATGGGGACTATTTTTGATCTTCCAGGTTAGGTGACGTATCGATGTTCGAAGGTGGTGGGTGAAAAAGCAACAAAACTTTTCTTGGTTACCTTTTTATTTAAATTTAAGACCTTGTATACAGAACCTATGTACACAAGATTGATTTTCTTTAAATTTCACTTAATTTCTTTATAGTTTCCTGACAAAAATATTTATTTATTATTCGTGACTAAAAAAAAAACAATTATTTTATTACACTGAGTAGAAATAAAAGAGAGCGAATGAAATCCAAACTGAATAAAAACATTGTTTCTCACCAAATTTTCCATTCACTGTCTTTTAAAATACTTGTTAAAGCATATAAAAATATAATGTACTTACAAATCAGTTTAGTACATTTGTTTTATGGCTGTATTTATAATATCTTGTTAAAATGTTTGTCTTTAAACTGTCAAATATAAATCGCAGTAAATTGTGTAATCTGCTGTCACAAAAATGTATCCTATTTTTCGATCGGTATGGAAAAACAATATTTCTCCATACTATTTTACCGTATATTATTAATTGTCAATAACTTTGTTACTTTTAAATGAAGGAAGCGAGATAATTTTACTATGATTTTTTTAAAGCTGGTCATTTGGGGGGGGGGCAGGAAACCATTTGGGGGGCCTGGACCCGATGGCCCCCCCTTAGCTACACCCCTGAGTTTAAGGTCCCTCGATTCTGCTTCGAGGCTAAGGGATATGGTGACCATGAGAAATGAATGAAATGGTGGAATGAAGAAAGTGGGAGGAAACAGGAGAACCTCGAGAAAACCCACTACACGGCGTTTCTCCACCACAAAGCCTACTTAACACAAGCTGGGATCGAACCATGGACACCATGCACCAGAGATGTATTCTCTACCACTGAGCTACCGCGGCCCTGCTTGGGCTTGGTCGTCCATATCCAATCTTTCTTTTGACCTTGCTTAAACAACTTCTAGTTTTGTTCTAAATCCAGACTCCATATTGGCGTAGATATTAATATTACAGTCGATTGGTAAAATCAATCTTCCACATTTAAAAAGTAAAGTACACACAAGTACAAAAATAAGCATTTACCATAAAAACACTAGCTGCAAGTGTTCAAAATACATTTATGGCTTCTATAAAATCAATTGAAAATTGCTATTTTTAATTACGCAGGTAGTGTAAAACAGCAGTTTTCGACTCCAGCCGAGTTTAAGCTCAACCTAAACTTAGTTGACCAAAGTGAACTGACCCGACTGACCCGACCCGACAACCCGACCCGACTGACCCGACCCGATAACCCGACCCGAGTGACCCGACCCGAGTGACCCGACCCGATAACCCGACCCGAGTTGACCCGATTGACCCGACCCGACAACCCGACCCGAATAATCCGACCCGACAACTCGACCCGACCTGACCCGATTGACCCGACCCGACAACCCGACCCGAGCTGACCCGACTGACCCGACCCGACAACCCGATCCGAGTGACCCGACCCGACAACCCGACCCGAGCTGACCCGACTGACCCGACCCGACAACCCGACCCGAGTGACCCGACCCGATAACCCGACCCGAGCTGACCCGACTGACCCGACCCGACAACCCGACCCGAGCTGACCTGACCCGACCCGACCCGTAACCCGACCCGACTCGGGTCGGGTCGGGTCAACCCGACCCGTTTGAGAGCACTAGTCGTGACCATAGTGCTCTCAAACGGGTCGGGTCAGCTCGGGTCGAGTTTCGGATCGGGTCGGGTCGTGTGAACTCGGGTCGGTTTGTCGGGTCAGGTTGTCGGGTCGGGTCAGCTCGGGTCGGGTCAATCGGGTCAGCTCGGGTCGGGTCAGGTCAATCGGATCGGATCACGGGTCGGGTCACTCGGGTCGGGTCGGGTCAGTCAATTCGGGTCACGGGTTGACCCGACCCGACCCGACCCGACCCGTTGAGAGCACTAGATCTACGACATACGGACAGGTTTTGGCAAGTACTTTTGATGAACGCTATGTGTTGTTTGTGGTACAAAAGTAGCGTTTACTATTTTCCTGTATATCATACAACACTCTGCTATTCGTGACATGCACAAATAATGCAATTGTACTCAGTTTGTATCTTTATTACATTTATATTCAGTTCTATAATTTCTTTCAAACTCAAAAAATAGTTTCTTTAAAAAATATTGCAAATATGCCGATATCAAATATATCGAAACAAAACTAGGCTAATTATTCAACGAAGATCCATACTTTATTATTTTAACAAAATGTCACATATTTCATTTATTGTTACTGTATGTTAATTTGAAAACTGCTAAAATTCTGCCGCGAGCGGTTACGACCTCCGCGCCCAAAATGTTAAATATTAATCTGTGACGAATGTTTAACATGTTACACACCGTTAAAGGACTGGACTGTTCAGTGCCTTGATTTGAACCTAATTGAACATTTCTATTGTGTTTAGCGATGAGCAAATGCAAGACCAAGACCAAGACCGGGGTGGTCTTGGTCTTAGTCTTGCACATCTAGTCTTGGTCTTGGTCTTGCACTGGAACTCTTGGTCTTGGTCTTGGTCTTGGTCTTGCATGCAAGTCTTGCAAGTCTGCATTTAAGAAATCTCAAGCTTTTCATAGGTAAATTTTACTATGGATATAAGGGATAATAGACTCTACAATGCTCCAATAATAACTGAAATATAATGCATGCTTCTAAATATAATATAGATTAACTTAGTGTAAGTATCATGATAGTGTACAACATAGGTGATGGCCTTCCCTTTTTTAATGGGTGCCCACACTTCACTACTTGTAAGATATGCCTAAATCAAAGCGCTTCGTAATCTGTTTATATTTTTTAACAGATCCAACACTCCACTGATTCCCAAACTGGGGAGGCTACACCTGAGACGCATTAAAGAAAATCAAGACGGCACAGATTATTGAAATACCATGAATTGCAAAATTAATGTTACATACTAAAGGCGCCAGATTTTTCTTTTCAACTACGATTAGCTAATCCTTGTATTAATCAAACTTCCAATTAAATATTGTGATTTTGTTTTAGATTCTCATATTTACTCTGTGGGGCAGAAACATTGACATTACGCAAAAGTGATGAAAAACTTGCAGACTTTCGATACATGGGCATGGAGAAAAAAAGGGAGAGAATTAACTGTGTTAAACGGACAACGAAAGAGGAGTTAAAAAAATAATAGTTGGGAAAAAAGAAGAATTTTAGATATTGTTAAGAGGAGGAAGAGGAACTGGTTAGGATATTGGCTGAGAAGGAACTGTATTGTGAGGGACGTGCTGGAGGGTATCGTGGAAGGAAAGAGAGGGAGGGAGCGAAGGAGACTAGGTATTGAAACAGAAAATTGCTATGTCAAGACGAAGAGACTAGCTGAGGACCACTGAACGTCGAAGCTTCTCAGTTGCAGCAAGTAACCTGTCAATAATGGCAGAATAGCTATTATGAAGATCATGATGATATTTAGCAATATTGACTAAAAAAGAGAGGGAGAAAATTAAAATAATAATTATTATAATCAAACCTCTTAATATTTTAGAATAATTTGAGCGAAAACTGAAAACGATTCAACTGTCTATGTCTTTTGTGTAAATTCAATCTATGTAAATACTTTTGACCTGTATTGAAAATACAAAATAACGGCATCAAACTCCAAGTTATTTGAAGTCTCATTTGTGAATATGGATTACTAGCATCAATTACCCACTTCGTTGGGTTGAACTTAAAAAAAAAAAAAAAAAAAAAAAAAAAAAAAAATAATAATAATAATAATAATAATAATAATAATAATAATAATATATTTTGTTAGTCAGTCACTTTTTACTATTAGTAAAGCGCCCTCTGATATCGGTCATTTTCGATTATTTATATATATATATATATATATCTCCTTCACCTCCATGTTGCGAGATACGGCATTCGAAGTGTCATTGTTCATCTCGATGACATCGAAAACCAAGAGTTCGACATTGATAATGGTAATTTTTGATGATTTTATATATCTTGTTCCTCCCCCAAGTTGCGGTGCTGAATTTGCATTTAAACCTGATCTGAAGTATCACTGTTCACCTTAGCGACTCCGAAAATTATGGATTCGACACTAATATTTGGTCATTCTTTAAAATCATTATTATGTATCTCCCTCTCCCCAAGTTGCGAGGCTGAATTTGGACGTAAACGGTATCGGAAGTGTCAGTATTAAACTCAGAGAACTGGGAAACTATGGATTGACAATAATATTTGTCATTTTCAATCGTTTTTATATATATTCTCTTCCCTCCGCCAAGCTGCGAAGCTGAACTTGGATTTAAATAACATCGGAAGTGTCACTGTTTATCTCAGCGACCCCTAAAACTATAGACTCCATTTTAATATCGGTCATTTTCGATCATTTTTAAATATCTTTCATTCCCCCTCCCCTAAACTGCACCGTGAAAGTGACATGACAGAAACCACTTCAGGTCTGATCCTCATCTATGTTCAAAATGAGATCGAGTTCGGTCGGGTGGTTCAAGAGTTATTAAATTTTGTTTATTTTTGTACATTTTCCATCCCAACCTCCTACCCTAAGTTCTACCGTCAAAGTGATTTGATAATAATAATAATAAAAAAAAAAAAAACATCCCAAGCCAGAACCTCATCTATGTTGAAAATTTGATTGAGATCGATTGGCTGGTTCAAGAGTAATGAAGTCACAAAGATAGCACTTATATTTTTAATTTTTTTTACACACACACACACACACACACACACATATATATATATATATATATATATATATATATATATATATATATATATATATATATATATATCTTCCCTCCTTCCCCTCCCCTACATTGCACCGTCAAAGTAAAATGATAAAAATCGTCCCAGATCTGAACTTCATCTATATTGAATATTTGATCAAGATCGGTCGGGTGTTTCAAAAGTTATATATATATCCCTCCCTTCCCCCTCCCCTAGGTTCTAGTGAAACAAACTCTAAAAACTTTCCACGACAGAACCTCATACATGTTAAAAATTTGATTGAGATCGGTTCAAGAGTTATTATTAAGTCACAAACGTAGTCAATTTTTATTTTTATTTTATATTGATTTTTGTACATCTCTCCCTCCTTCTCCTCCCCTACATTGCTCCGTCAAAGTGAACTGACAAATAACATTTCAGGTTTCAACCTCATTATGTTAAAAATTTGATCGAAATTGGTCGTTTGGTTCAAGAGTTATTAAGTTTTATTTATTATTTTATAACTCCCTCTTTCCTCTCCCCTAAGTTTTACCGTCAAAGTGAAATAATAAAAAACACTCCCAGACCCAAACCTCATCAATGTTGAAAATTTGATCGAGATCGGTCGGCTGGTTCAAGAGATTAGGAGTCACAAAAATAGTCACTTTGAATTTTATAATATAAATTTATTGTTGTAGTATAATGTTATATCGTTCAATCCTCGATGTGCCGTATACCTAAGGAGGCTAAAAGTTATATTAATAAACAATTATTCAATGTATAACCATCCGCCCATGAAATCAAACTTGCGGTCACATGTACTAAGTTTTTGTCAATATCATGAAAATGTTATTTCGATATTAGTTTTAAGAGTTAGGCATTGAACATTTCCAACGGATTCTTGTCTCTCGGAGTCAAGGCCATACCCATATAGTCGACACCTATGGTGTACAGTATTACCGATGTTCAATACTACATTTCTCTTTAGTTTTGGAAGAAGAATATCACTAATATGCTTTGAAATGAAATGAAGTATCTAGTTTAACGTCCCACGTTTGAGCACCAAAGCTAAGGGAGACAGTGATGATGGGAAATGACTGAAATGATGGAATGAAGAAAGTGGGAGGAAATAAAAAATACCGAAAAAACCAATGCACACGGTGTTTGTCCGCCAAAAAAGCTCGCATGGTGCGAGACGACACCTGTGTGGCTTGAAAACGAGTAATGTCTACAGAAAACGCGAACAACCAATTCAGAAAACGACATACTGTTGCTATAAGCTACAGGGGCAGATCGATTCACACGGATTGCATAAACTACTGGGAACACAATAACTCCAGCAGCATTTTTACTGAAGCCAAGAAATCCATCTCCTTCTTTTTTACATTATATAAAAAAAATTTAAAAAATTCAAGTAGTGCTGGTACTTGTGCAAGACTCTTGCGCAAGAGTCTTGTTCTTGGTCTTGGTCTTGCAGGTATGGTCTTGGTCTTGGTCTTGGTCTTGCACCCCTTGGTCTTGGTCTTGGTCTTGCATCGGGATTCCTGGTCTTGGTCTTGGTCTTGGTCTTGCATGCAAGACTCTTGCAAAAACTGCAAGACCAAGACTCTTGCGCTCATCACTAATTGTGTTTTGGAACGCCGGCCGCACCGGAATACAATACCCCTCATTAATACCTGCTTTCGTTGCAGTTCTCTGCTAAGAATGAGATGCCATTTCCTAGAAAAGCTTTCGCCATCTGCTCGTAAAAATGCATGAGAGAACGGAGCTGTCATAACGGCAAATTCTAATGCGAAATCTGGGTGAACTGCCCCATTTACCCCATCTGCGGGACGGCCTGGATTTAAATACGGAATAGAATTTATATCTATACTAAGATTTGAGGAGAAGGTGGCTCAGCGGTAAAGCTCTGGGTTCAGGTGCGCGGTCCCTAGTTCGATTCTAGGTCATATGATGGACCACAAAATGTTAGTGGTTTTCTTGGGGTTCTCCCGTTTCTTCCTAAATTCTTTTTTTTTTTTTCATAAAAATTCACTGTTATTAATCAGCCGTGTCCTTTAGCATAAAGGGCATAATCGAGGGACGTAAAGCTAAAGTAAACTTTCAATTAATTTGCTCTCTTTCCGAAAGAAAGAAAATAAAATAATGTAGCATTGTTTCTATTATTGTACGGTACACGAACTTAATCCGTCCTCAGGTCCGTATCCACGGGGGGGGGCTAGGGCGGGCCGGACCCCCCTAAATTTTCATTGGCCCCCTCTAAAATTTTCACGGTAGGCTTGCAAATGAACTATATTATGATTGGGTCGGGCCCCCCTAACTTCTACCGGTCCTCCCTACATTTTTGGGCTGGCTACAGGCCTGTCCGTTCTGTAACGCTACTGTTGAATCAAAATTATTTCTCCCAATGAAATTAACATATATAAATACTATTAATCCGTCCGAATCGCAGAAACATGGCCTCCCATTTATTTTTTAAGTGTTTTATATGATGAAGAACGTAGATACAACGAAAATAATATCTTTTTGAAAGACAATTTTGAGTAATATTAAATTAAACAAAACAATATGGGGGGCTAAAATACACAATAAATGCAAACAAAGTAAAACTAACTGTAATTTAAAGTAGTTTCTAAACACAGCAGTGTGACAGGCGGCAAACTTGAAAATGCACTAATGAGGGAGGGGGGTTGGATTTGTGGTTATATAATAGGTATGTATTCGTACCCTAATTTTGTTTCGTAAATAGAGAGGAAAATTGTTCACAAAACTTGTTCGTAAACAAATTTGTTCGCGAACAGAGGGGGTGCCCGCAGCAGGAGACAAAAGACAGTTGCCCTCCCCTAGATTTTCGAATGAGGTTTGTTTTTTCGAAATAAATGTCAAAACATTATATTTGCTTATTAACCAACTGCAGTATTCAATATACATCTTTACTGTAGGAATAAAGTTATGCAATGTACTTCGATCACAATTATATTAAATGATTTACCGGTACTTACATGAAGTGAATCAATGTGTGTTTATTCGCGAGTTCGCTTTTGTGCCGGTGTTTTGCTCTACTTGGAAAATACTGCACGCGTTCTTGCGCAGGGTCTATTGTATATTTTTTCGAGAAAATATTAAAGACAATATTTAATTTTTTTATTATTTTTTAGTTATACGCACGTAGTCAAGAAGTCATTTATGCTATCCATGGCCACACGCAGGCAAGGGCGCCGATCTTGGGGGTCCGAGGGGCCCGGGCCCCCCAAAGCTCATGTGGCCCCCTATTGTATTTATGAATATACAATATTTGGAATATTGAATATACAATATGAATATACAATATATATACCTTCTGCATCTGAATGAGGCCCCCCAAATTTACAAAGAAATCGGCACCCTTGCATGCAGGGTAGTATAAGATGGGACAATCACTCACTTCTGGGTATTTGAAGCGTGTTAAGTTTTTCGAAATACGTATCATAAATGTTAAATTTGCTTACTCAAAATAACAGTGTTTTCCAGTTGGTGGTCCGCGGACCCCTAAGGGTTCGTGGGATGTTAACATCATATAATCTATGAAAGATGTAAATAATGTCATGGACATTTGTATATATGTACTGTGTGTTGTATGTATACAACCCATAAATAAAAGATTTGTAATTACTGTTAATGTTACTACCTACCTTTTCTGGGGCACGTACTACCTTGCCTAAAAGAATAAAAAAGGGGGTTCACAACACTTTGAAGTATTGCCCACGAAGTGAGACCAGACATAACTCTTATAATAGAAACATATATACTTTTCGAGTAGAGACTGCGTTTTCAAGGAACCTTTTCGAGATGACACAACCCCAAATCTTGTCTCATGGTTAACACAGTCAAACGTGCACCTAGAAATTTTTTGTTAGGAGAGGTCCAATACTGCAAGCCACTACGTCTGTATAGTATTGAACGCGTATTATTCTGCACCCGATAAAGACGATAAATAATTGTAAAATACTTCCACTTGTATTTTCAGGGGGAAAATGATAGAACTAGATTGTTTTTATAAGAGAAGGACCACAGATGAAGTGTAAGGTTAAATTTTCATGCTACATCAATAATTTCCCTGTTAAGAGCCTTCACTACAGCGAAATTAAACTACCGCTAATTTTAGAGTTTTTCTGTAATATCTTCAAAACAAATAAAAAATATTCGAAAAGCAGAAACGTAGTGAACTAGACAATACGATTTTGCATGTGATACCGTTATCGCAACTCATCTACCTGCTTTCGATTTGCAACTGTAGATAGCTTTAGCATTTTTTGCAGATTTTGTAAATAGCGGCATACCAAAAGCAGATAGGTAAATTGTGGTAAAGGTATCACATGCAAAATCGTATTGTGTAGTTCACTACGTTTCTATTTTTTCAAATATATTTATTAGTTTTGAAGATATTACAGGAAAACTCTAAAATTGGCGGTAGTTAAATTTCGCTGTAGTGAAGACCCTTAAAGAAGTATAGTTTTATTGAGAAAGTGTACACATGTATGTTAAGTTAGGAAGTTTAGGGGGGGTCCGGACCCAGTGGACCCCCCGTGGATGCGCCTCTGCTAATAGTAAATACTATAGTATTCTCAAGAAAAGAAAAATTAGCTGAAATTAGATTCAGTCAATTTTATTGATGAAATTCACTAGTCGTTTTTTCTAAATAAATCAGAATCATTTATATTGTTAATATTACATATATGTATTATGTACCGATTCCAAGTACGTTAATGCAGATTGGAGAGAAAACGCAGAAAGGTTTCCTTACTGTAGTTGGAATTAGCCTGTAATATACAAATGTGTATTTTTTTAAAAATGAAACTACTTTTAATTATTATACTAATACAGAAAAATATTGATGGAATACGTACCGTATCTGTAATTATGTGTAAACTTGCATCTGATACGATAGCTTCCAAAACACCACGCGACGACTTCCAAAATATCCCTGTTGTAGGAGGGAGCCGATACAAGTTATTTTTAGCAGGAACAGAATGTAGGTTGATCTCAACTCAACCAATTCTGACAGTGGAGCCAGATCGTTTTTTTCTTTTCAATGGCGTAGCGAAACAAACGGTTCAGGAGGCTCCACCTGCTCTTTATCACCCTCAACCTTAAGAAATAATATATAGTACGGTTCGTCGTTATTAAAGTAAATTTGGAAAACATAAAGAAAATAATCTTGTCAGGGTTACCAACTTCTCCAAGATAGTTGACAAATTTCGTATGTGGTAAGTAAAGAAAAACTTTGAATACTAAACACTTAGACCTAATACCAGTGGCGTATTTAGGGGGGCTTCCGGGCTTAAGCCCCCCCCCCCCGAAATCTTATTTACTATAGTAAAGTATATGAAATATTTGGCACAATTTTCACATTTTCAGGCAAAGCCCCTCCCGAAACAAAATTGTAAATACGCCACTGCCTAATACATATTATACGTAGGCATACAGTAGAAATCCTAATCGCTCAAATCGTTAAATTTCCATTTACATACCTAAGAATTTCTTTTCAGAATCAACATGGTTGCCACTGGACAGGGGCGGAATGGCCATAGTGGAGCTGTTGAGCTTTCCACAGGGGCCGGTCCATTACAATTTCAAGGGGCCGGTAGATTTAAAAGACTTTCAGGCAGTACAGTATGACCAAATCGAAAGATGTAGGCTATATCTGTAAAACATTTTTAAAATGTAGGCCTATTGAACAGTCAAAGTAATTAATTTCTTAAATTCCAATTCAAAAATCGATTCCTTTCCTGAGGTAATACAATGTTCTTTAGTTTGCATAACGCTAAGGCAAGGGCTGTAATGTAAAAAAGGAAAGAAAAAAGAATCGTGTCTACACCATATTTTATCTATACCGGATTTACCTATAGGTACATGCTCACACTTTCTTTTACACAGGTAGTATGCGAGAGAAGCTTTTCTGTGTTAAACTTCATTAAAAAGAAAAAAAAAAAGACTCAGAACGACTCTATCACACGATAAGTTGGAATCCTTTATGCTTATGTCAATGGAAAAGGATATGTTTTAATATGTTGATGCAGACAATATCATAGATAGTGTAGCACAGAAAAGTGATGTCCTAAAAAAAAAAGTTACTCATAACTTGAAAATGTAATCTGAAAGATATGTACGTACGTATCTATGGCTGGCTGTAGCAATGTGCTCATATTTCTAATTAACTTCATAAAACTTGCTAAAATATATACCAGCCAGCCAACTCCCAAAATTTTGTTTTGTATGAAGTTGAAAATACATAAAAAATCTTTCTCTTAAAACAGTAGAATACCTATACCATTGCGATGATTGTGTGCTAAAGGAACATTGAAAATACTAAGCACAAAGTAGACCTATCTCGAATTGAATATAGTTTCATTTACAAGAGCATATATTCCTTAATTATAAAGGATCAATTTAAAAACATAAAATTATAAAAATTGTTATTGGATAACAAACAAAAAAAAAATAGGAACTAGGTTTTTTGAAATGGTTTGGATGGTGGGATTGTCCCACAGTAAAATTTTCATCACAGTCTGCCACTGTCACTGGAGACATGTCAAGTCTGTTGTCACTTCACATTGTTTTTCATGATTGAAATGATTATTTGAACTACAGCATGCTTCTTTGGAACTTACGGAACAAATTCAACAATTTAAGGATGATTCGATGTTTCATACTACATTAGACTCTCGCTACTCCGGCCATTCCTGGCACATATGGGTGCCGGATTAGCGGAAGTACCGGATTATTGAGTGTCGGACATTTATTTGGTTGATATATTTATCTTGGTTTTTATATTTATTTTGAAAACATAGGGGATATAGTGTGCTGTACTTTATTAAATCGAAGGATATCATTTTAAAACATAAAGGATATACTTTATTAAATCCAAATATAGGCCTACATTAATTTTTAAAGAAAACTTAGTCCTTGAGTAGTATAACACACTATGAAACATGTCCCTAATTTTTAACTGTCGCAATGATGATAAGCGACGATGCCATGCTTTACCACGCAACCGAACTGTAAAGAATGCTACAATTTCAAATACGTACAATATATAAAGCATTGTTCCGCATGCGCACGATAATTCATTGTGCACGTGTTTTTGGTTGGATGTGTGCCTGATTACTGAGAGGCAAGACTACTGAGGGCCGGATTAGTGAGAGTTTAGTGTATTTCAAAAAGAAACCCACCTTTGTTATGACGACTTTTTTCGCTTTTGGTCTTTGATGAGATTTGAAATAATACATTTTAATATAAGATAATCATAAAATAAAGTTTGTCTTCATAACTGGACATGTTAAAGTGATTTGCCACTTGTGCGAGTTCGTTAAAACTTGTATCAGGATTTGTGCAAACATTGCAAGATCTTTTGGTTATTTATTGTCTGGGTTTTGTCTCAATATCATGCCACATGTTTCTATCCTCTGACTGTATTCAAGAGAAGAGCATCACTGTTATTATTAAAATCAGGGGATCTGTCAATCATATTGTTAGTGTTCTAGATAGCTTTCGCAAACTGTATGAAAATGATGTTTCTCATCCGCTGATGAGAAGAAAATAATAACAGCAATAGCTCTAGAAGTTTTGTGATATGATTGGCATATATGTGAATAGAGTAGGTATAATTAATGAATGTGAATATAGAGTATGTATAATTAATGAATGTGAATATAGAGTAGGTGTAATTAATGAATGTGAATATAGAGTAAGTATAATTAATGAATGTGAATATAAAGTAGGTATAATTAATGAATGTGAATATAAAGTAGGTATAATTAATGAATGTGAATATAGGGTAGGTATAATTAGAGTGTTTATGATAGGTTGCCGTTTTCAAGTCATTTGTGTGCCTCATAGATCAAAGCTATTTTTCGTTTACGAGTTTCATGAACACTTTTACTAATTCTCTGAGAGTGAATTTCAAACAAATTTGAAAATGTACACGAGAATAAATGGTCAAAAGTTGCAAACTGCTTTAGAATTATTGTACAGTCACAAAATTATGCCTCTAATGCGGTATTTTCCCATGATAATATGTTATGATCAATGGTGTATTTAGGGGAGCTTCCGGGCTTAACTCCCCCTCCGAAATCTTACTTAATATAGTAAAGTATATTAAATATTTTGCTGAATTTTCACATTTTCAGGCAAAGCCCCCCCATAAGTTAGCAAAGCCCCCTCCCCGAAACAAAATCGTAAATACGTCACTGGTTATGATTATGAACATTCTTGGGCGAGGCGTGTGATGGTGTTAATAATATTGTCCAATGAGGATTAAGGAAACCGAACTATGCTTATTATTGCTTCTCTATGCTTATTATTGCTCAATTTTATAAGGAACGGAAGCTGAATGCTCTGACAATGTTGTCATTGTAGTATTTTATTAAGGATGTAGTAGAGGAATTTACTACGGCCAAAAATATAAGACATTTACCATTATCGTAAAATCTAGATACTTTGGATGTGCCCTACCCATTTTAAATTTCACGAACCGCCACTGCTTGTATCTTTTAAAGAGTGCTGAGCCACACGCACACACAAAGTAAATTGGATTGGAATGGATTTAGCGTTCCGTTCACCAGCGAGGCTATGTAAGGTGTGGACCTACAGCTTAACGTGGAAGGTGGAATCCAAATCACATGAGCTTCCGCCGGAATCGAACCCTAGTCTCACACACGAGATTAAATTATGAAGAATCTAGGTTGAATTGTTTTGTTTTAGGTATAATAAGATTTCTTTCGTACACTCTTGCTGGATGAGGCATAGTTATTGTCTTTTTGTTTTAAACTTTATATCAAAATTGGTATTACATATCAATATTTAATGAGAACCATACCAGCTGAAACGTCACAACGAAAAGCAGCCAAGGCGAGACACAGAACAAAATAGCGTGGTTACCTTAGTTGTATATTGTAGAAACTGCCATAAAAAAAAAAAAAAAGCTAACGTAAATTATTGGTCCAGTTTATCAAAAGCCTTGAGCATATGATCATTAAGAATTACAGATATCACTCGAAAGATAATTATTTCAGTATAGAAGAAAAAAAGTTTATGCTGGGGAGAAATTTAAAAATCTAAGTCTGCTAATGGCTATCAAAGGTAAACATTACATAATTCGCCTGGTTAGACTGAGTAATGACCAGCTGCAATACAAGAAGTAAACCTGACAATTCATGTGGATTATCTTCAACAAGGATTTATCAGTATAGCCAAAACAAGTCATTTGGTTCCTCTAATAATTAAAAAAAAAAGTATTATTGGTGCAATCATACGCAAATGTTTAGGAAAGATAATTGTTTTCAAGCAATAGCCTACATCAACAATATTATTGATAACTACAATTATTTAATACCATTGGCGGATCCAGGACCGACTTCTGGGGGGGCGGTGGGTTGTCATACTGCTACTTTTAAGGGCTCCAAATATTGTGATGGGTTTTATTTATATATATAAAATAAGAGTTTCCTCGCCCCGATCGCCCCCCCTGGATCCGCCCCTATTTAATACTAAAAATGCCCCCATATACCTAAATGCTATGTTCAAAAATACATTTTAAACAGTTCAAGCATGTCTTCACTTGTCATTTATGAATACAAATTAGGATGTTAAATCATTTTAGAAATTACCCCCTTTAGAGGCGAAATTTTCGAAAAAAATGCTGGGCCACTTATTTTAGTTATCTACTTATTTTAGTTATCTACTTTCATCTTCCTAACATGAGAAGCTCCTAACATCTTCCTAACATAAGATACTAAATTTTTAGCGTATCTGTTTAACTTCCCCTCTCTTTAAGAATACGTGTCTACATATTAAAATGTTGGGTTTATATGTTTGTGGCCAATCCTTTCGACAGGGAGTTCTCGGAAACCATAGGTTCTAGAAAGATGCCGTCTTAACTGATCGATTACAAATTTTGTGTAGATTGTCCAGTTGTACTTGAATACTTAAAAAATGGCCGTTATTTATTTATTTTTAGGGATACACTGGAAATGTTGAATTTTTTTTTTAAAAAAGTAAAGCAGCATATCCTACGAGTTATACATTCCAACACCACATTTGTATACGAGGTTAGTATATCTCTCAGGCTTTGTTTCATGGGCAAATGATAATGAACAAGGAATGATAACCATTTCTCCAGTGTAAGAAATGAATCTTTATTGTTTGGAGTGTTTGTCCAATGAACACCATATATCACTGACATTATAATTAATTGTGTGTGTAATGTATTTGCTTATTACATACTGCATGAAACAAGAAAGAAAACACTGATCATACATGATTTAGAAACTCTAACCGGAAGCAGGCTCAAATCTTGCAAATGTTGCGAGATATTGAAAAAAATAATCGAAAAAAAATCTCCCCTTCATGGTACCCCTTGTCAATTTCTTGTTAATCAAGACGTCCTTCATTTGTGTCTGTAAAGGGACATGTTCGTATGTTGTGAGGAAGAGATTCATGCTCATATGTGAATGATGCGCTCTGTAGAGAGCGCAGGTTCAGCTAATGAAAAAGACATGAATTAACAAACTTAGCTCGAGCCATGTGCTATGTATAAAAGTTCAATTAAAGGATTCAAGAGTTTCCCCGTGATGATGGAACAGACGATGACGATGTCTTTTTTATGTATTGAGAAACAATAGAAACCCCTCCCCCTTCTTAGAGGTTGAATATGAAAACGTTGGGGCACGTGCTCTCTTGCTTTTAGTAAAGTATCAAGTTTCATCTCCTTAATACTTCCGGGAAAAGGCCAAGCCAACCACCTCTTTCTCAGAGCTGATTGCGATTACATGGAACTCTTGTGCGGAATACATTCTTTATCAAATAGTACCCCAGTGCAGCTCCTCTCTGCCTCCCCTAGATAAAATTTTCTGAAACAAAGCCTGAACATGATGGTCTCGTCAAACACTACTTTTTTAAAAATACAATTTAAACCCCTTAATCCCTTTAGGATACGCATTTTGATGAAAGTGACATGATGGAAACCCGTCTCTGTGTAGAATAATGCTATGTTCAATAATTCATTTCAATCGCTTCAGCGTTTTCTCATGATTATGAGACAACATATATTTGAAAGTTGAGAAAAAAATCTCGCTCTTCCCCTTTGAAAGAAGAATTTCGAAATCATTGAAATATGTATTCCATTATTTTCAGTTAAGAACTTACATATCGAATTTCACATCTTCAACTTTTGATATTTTTTGAATAAACAGTGTAAAATCTTAATATTACAGAAACTCCTCCTTTTCCTCCCCCACTTAGGAGCAGAATTTTCGAGGACTGAGAAATACGAGCTCTACAAATTTTAGTTCAAGAATTCAAAAGCCGAATTTCACATAGGCCTATATTTAAATTAAGGATGGTAGCGAGATCGAGACGAGACCAACCCCGGCCTCGAAAGTCTCGGACTTTGCTCGAACATTAGCACACAAAATTCGTTGCATGTTATAAGATAGTGGAACACTTACTCTACTTGATACCCCCTACCCTTGGTAATTTTGCATTGAGCTTGAATATATATTATCCTCGTTAAAGTCAATTAAAAGGATCAAAGACTATGTTGCCAAGATGTTCGGAAACTTAATTTTGAAAAGCAAACATATTACGTTTCGATTTTCCCAACACTAATTTTCCACACAGCTTACGAATTCTTCTCGGAAAGACATATTTAAAAGTTTGTTATATATATATATATATATATATATATATATATATATATATATATATATATATATATATATATATATATATATATATATATATATATATATTATTGCAATTGCTTGAGTAAATAGTACGAGTAGGACTTAGAAACTATGTTCTGCAACTGATGTTATGATTGGAGAGAGTAGCAGCAGAAATTCCAGATTAGGACAGGGCAAGATAATGGAAATAGGAAAACTATCAGATTAAAGCAAAGAATTAGAAGTATCAAGATGTAATGTAAATTGGTTGATTGGGGTGTCCTTTTCAATACTGAGGATATAATATGTGAATCTACAGTTTATGATAGAACATAAACCATCGTAATGTTCAAATTTTTCAATGCTCTTACCAGGAATAGAGCAAAGGACCCCATGCACCAAAGATGCTCTAACTAGTAGACCATAATGTAATGTGAAGTACTGGAGTTAACTGAATAGAGTTTATTCTCTCTTTCCGATAACAAGGATAAATTTCTCGGGAAATGTTTACATTATTCGGGTTTCATCCAAGGTTTGTTACACCCAATGAGGATTGAACTCGCGAACAAATGCACAAAAAGACGTTCGTTAGCAGTTTAGATAGGAAGGAATATTCAGCAACGGAACTATCCTTAGTGCCCCCCCCCTGCCCTGATCAACCAAACCAAAACACTCCAGACTACACCTGATATTGGCATCACTAGTAATTTTCCTATTCCATTTTTTCTTCAAGTGGTAAAGCTTGATTTCAAAATTGCAGTACATAATTTATTTTTTAGTACAAGATAAAACACCAAACTAATTACTATTTAATTGCCAAATAATAGCACATTTGACATATTCTTATAGTCTTATCATAACTGCAAATCACAATGTTTTTGGAATTATATCGAGATGTGCATATGTGTAGAATGAATGAACAGTCTCGTTGCTGTCTCAATTATTATACACGGACATTTTGCAAAAGATTGTTGCAATGTCCTCAAAATATAGCTTTGAAGCAAACTTTTGTTCTATAAATATGATCCTAAGGTTGGTGAGTCGTCGTTTTCCTGTTAAGTTTCTGAGGTAATTTCTAATGATGTTTAGTTTGCTAAAATTCCTTTCCTTGCCTTATAGTGAAAATAAATATTTGCCGTTTTGCGCCCCCCTATCCGGCGCCTGGCGCCCAAACCCCATTTGCTTCCCCCTTAGTTACGTTACTGGGAGTATTCGGCCTACACTAGTTCTATAGTCAGAACAAAACTAAATAAATAAATAAATAAATAGAGGAAATGTTATGTTGTAATATCATATATTAATTCCACATTTTTAGTTTCTGGCAATTTACTTCAAGAAGAGACCGAGACTTGGCCCTATATGTTGATCGAGACGAGGCTGAAAACGATACGATGATTTTCGAATCGAGAAGAGACCGCTATTTGTCAACCCGTGATAAGACGGAGATTGTATTTAACGTATCGTCTTGTCTCGATACCATCCCTAATTTAAGCGAATCCTTTAATTCGGAATTTAATATTTATACTCCCTTTTCTCCTTTGGGTGCGTGATTCAAGAAAGTTTAAATTCATGTTACATATACTGTAACTTGTTATATGCCAGTTAATCTTCGTCAGAGATTCATCAGATAATCTATTATTCGAAAAGAAAAACTTTAGGACTTGTAGTTCCAAAAATCCTTTCTTACTCCTCTTGCTTGCATGGCAAAAGGAGTATCCTATTCAAATTTCTACCCATAGTAGTATGGCTTAGGTGATGAGTCATTTACTTCTATTTTTGGGATCAAAAGATCCAATATATTTGAATAAAAAATTTTCTTGTCTTATATCTGGAGAACTACAGACAGTGTACCCAAACCTAAAGTATCACTTACCTCAGTATGATGTGCTTATTCTGTAGAAAATACGAAAACTCGATTTAGGAGTCGTTCAAAAATTTTGTGGTCACTGATCCAAAATCTAATTCTTGGCCAAGATCGCAATCTTTTATTTATTTTTTTTCTTTTTATCACTCCTAAAATTCTTGTTTATATTGAAAACACCTAGATTATAATTTGTTTTCTTCAACTAGCTCCAAACGACCAAGCTTAAAGACAAAAAGAATATTGGTATTGATAAAAAGGAAATTCAGTCAATGTTTATATACGTTATTTATTAACAGTCATTTTGTATACACAGTCGTATCTTTTGCATCATATCGTGATGTTCTTTCCATCCATGCACAACTCTAATATGGAAATGCACTCACTGTATTATACAGGAAGCATGTTTTTAGCACGTCAGTGACAGAAATTGTTGCACAGAGAAAACACTTGCACTATATATATCACAAAACTTACTTAATGAAACAACAATAGTCTGGGACAAATTATTGAAAGTATACAAACTTAGTGTATTAAGTCAAACTTTTGTAAATTAGGCCGAGAAAAAAAAAAAACTTTCTAAACCAAAATATTACAAAACTGAATATGCAGATTTCTCACAAAATTATATTGTCTCGCTTTGGCGCCTGCACTACAACATGCAGGTTAAAGTTGTTAAGTTGGAATATTTCCATTTACAATCAGGGGCGTCATTTCAGACTTCGCTTAAGGGGGACAAAAGCACCACCGACATAAGACTTTCACGTTTTGTACTAATATATTAGTAGGCTATCGATTAAAGTATATGTATTTCTCAAACTCTTGGGGGGGGCAATTGCCCCCTCCTGCCCGCGTAAATGACGCCCCTGTTTTCAATCCATCATAGTTGCTCGCCTGCTATCCTATTTTATGAGAGTTTAGCACGACATGCACTCTTACTGTCTTAGAAAGAGTTTCTTAAGGAAGGAGTTATATTAATGGGTCGAGATTGACTTCAAGAGGGCTGAGTATTAATACAGGATGTGGACATATGCCATAAAATCGACATTGCCAAAAGCACGAACAGACTTCTATGATGACTTTGTACACTGCTTTTATAGAGTAGTTCACTTCATTGTTTTCCGTATGGAGAATTATGTAATAAAGAGCACTCGATGCATTTCGTATTTTTACCTTATTATATATGAGGGAGGTAAGATCCCGATACATTTTGACTACTTAAACAATACTATTAAGAAATCAAGTAACAATTCTTTCGTAGGTTTTACAAATAATAGAATAGTACCATAAAATAGACGCTGCTTGTACCATCTAGTCCTATTGAGTAATACTAAGTGTGCACAGTGCATCATATTTTCTTTGGTTCCCTTTGCAATTTAAATTAATTCCCTCCTTGAGAACAGTTCTGCGAGTGGTCACGGTGTCATAGGTGTAAATCTACTATTATTTGCACTTGAAATATTAGTTTTACAGTTTTATGTCTTTTATTTAGGTTGTTAATTTACGTAAATTCAAACAACGTCTTCACACTATTTAATTTATATTGACTTATAGATATTTTTTCTTATGATGTTTGACTAGGGATTCTCAGCAGAAAGCAACTATAGAAATATCTACCAACTACGTTGTCCTATTACAAATATTTGTTTTATCTACATATTTTAAGCCTATATTTACCAAAATTAGTTAACACTAATTAAATAACTGGGCTCCCATTATAGTGCAGTGATGGTGATGTTTCTATATTTCAATGGAAAATAACACTCATTAGGGAAGAAACTGCCTTAATGAAAGCGAAAATAGCGTTCTGTCCTTAATATAGAGTGACAAATGCCTCTTTTCTGGTAAATTTGTTTGGTGTAGGCTGTAGATGACAAAATACAAAGTAATTTGTGCTATTACCGGAATTACAGACATCATTATCTTATAATTAACACAATAATGTATAACGACACTTTCAATAAGAAAAAGGTACTACAAAATTCCGTGCAGATTAAGAATCAGGGTACCTCAGGTGATAACAATTAAAATTACCGTTTCTTTATCAAAGTGTTCTTAAATGGTTTCCGAATGTTTTTCTTTCATCAGCACCTACTCACCAAGTACGTAGAGAATCTAATGCTTACTATTCACGTTTATTAGGCATACTTGCACAAGGCTATTTGTTTTGTGACCCATCGGCAAGCATGGAGACCAGAATGAGCGATAGAAAGTGGAAGTATTCGAGTATCACAGAAGGCTTGACGCCAAAGTCGAACGGACGGTGTTATTCGCAATGACTATACAAAAATAATATAATCTGTACACTATACACACAGGAACTAATGCATTACACCAACTTACTACAGAATTAGATCGTACCTCCTTTCAGCCAACTTTTTGCGTATAACGATGTAAAATAATATTATCAATCTGTACCTGTTTTATGTAATGATCAGAGGCGCAATAATTGAGCAGAAATATGCATTTTGAAAAAGAAAAGGTTTTGTCGATAGATTTTGTTGATATGGTTGTTATGTAAGAAAATAGTGGATGTCAAGAAGAAATATATTTGAGAAATGTGTGTGATGTATTGGTTTACAACAGTCATCTTTTAGAATAAAAGGGAGTGTAAGCTGTTAATATATTATACAAGGTCTTGCTGCTATTATTTATTTAATAATATTGATTTGTATTATATTATCTTGTTACATGCGAACCATGATTTCTTTCCTATACCCACTCTATTTGTGCACTTTATGATCATCTTCGTTTCTCTTTTGCTCTTTCCGGATACTAAACCTTCCATACTATTAACTCTCGCTACTTGTCCCATGTGACCGTCGTGCATACTTCGCACGTGCTTTGCTTACAAACTGAATTTGGTAACGACACACACTTCTTAATATTGTTTATACATGAATACTTCATTTACATGTTTGGCGCCCACATAAAATTTCTTAAATATTACTGTTCCTCTGTGAATTAACCCTTGTGTACTACCAAGAACGTAGAACCCCATCTAAATTATGTTCTTTACGCAGAACCATCAAACAAACAGTTGAAACTTTTAGCAGGCATCTTTAGCATACACTCAAGATAGAATGCAAGAGAAGACTGAATTGTAATTTCACTGTTTTTAAAAGATGTATCATGATAAACACCTCTGGGGTACCAAAATAGCCCATGGTGGTACACAAGGGTTAATACACTTTTACCCGTAAATTTTCTAAATATTGGAACCCAGATTCTTAATTTGCATACTAATTTTTTTTTTACATAATTGCTATACATAAAAACAACGTATATTTAACAAACAAATACTTTTCTATAATACTTTATCGTACTTTCACGTACGCACTGAAAATTCTTAATCTTTATTTTCTAATGGACGGACTTTATAAATAATGATGAGTAGAAGATGGTCTATATTATATTCAGTGAAATCTCTGGTTAACGTAATTCCATTATATATAACTTGGTTTCCGTTGTAAACAACCTCCGTTTAACATGGATTATATAGAACTTCCAACCATCTTACTAACAGCGTTAACTACAAAAATGCAGAATTCGAAAATTAATACAATGTAATATTATAATTTCTTCATTTCAGCACTGTGTATTTACTTCAGTTAGTATAAACATAATAAAACAAAGTACAACACTGATAGTTGCACAGGTTAATTTTGCAAACATATTTAAAGAACAAGATAATTAGCCAAACAGATCCCGAGAATTTAAAGATAAATTTGGGAAACTAAGTATGGTCCGCTATCCTTCGTTAAAACCTCTTAATTGACGAACAAAAAACGACTGAAATTGCAAGACTCATTATGCTACACGCTTGTAAAGATTTGCCTTTTGCAATCTGTACGTATACATGTGTTATACGATAAAAATAATCTGGAATTTTTCCAACCGTAGAAAAATATTACACATCTTGTATTAATACGTAAAGACAAAAAAAAATGTTATATTAAAGTTCAAAAGGATTTTAGTTTCCGCGTTGCAAAAGGATCCGCTTAATACATTTAGAATTATATGGAACTCCATAAAGAAATTCACGACATGGTAAATAATTTTCTATTGAGCACAAGTTCCATTGCATCATATTGAATATATAATTAATTCATTCTTTTCATATAGGACTTCTGAAGACTTTCTCCATACTCACTCAAACCATTAGTATCAGACAGTGGACGGTTTCTTATTTGCAAATTGAAACGCAAATATACAACAGCATGATAACAGTAAATACAGGATTTGAGTTCAAGCATGATATTCAAAATGATAATTATCTTTTGTTACAAAAATAGCTTAGATGTGAAAGTTTAAATCACAAACTATTAAAATCTGTTGATTGTGCATGAAAGTTCTGCTAAAGTATAAATATTTTCCGTTGTGTACTAAAATGTACCACATAAATATAAGAAATTAAATAGGTAAGCATTAATTAAGAGAGTATCCCCCCCTCAAGATATGCAGTCAATACCGATGTAGCATAAAACTTGGAATGCCAACACTTTTGAGAAACAGTAGATCCACGTGAACGCATGATAGAAAAAATCTGAAGAAATAGATACACTTCGTGGCAACGATAATGCACGGCAAACAATGATGAATTAACTTCACCGTCACTTACGTGAAGTTAAAAAAAAATATGATAATCTTTTACATTGGTGCTGGTACATAGTTTTACAAACTTCACGAATATTAATGCAAGACTTATTGGATTAAATTAGTATATTCAGAAAGGGTGAAATGAAAGGAAGGCGTTTCAAAATTCAATGCATGCAAGTTAATATGCAAACTATCGAACCTAGCTGAAGCTAATCTTACCTAGTGTTACTCTAAAATAAATATATATGCAGAGGCTTTAATATGAAGTTTCACATTGAAAATATTTAGTATATAAAAATGATAATGGGCAATTTTTTGCAAGTATTTTGTACTGGCTCTCCCGTGAACTTGACCAAGTTCTATACCACGAAATGTATTAGAAAACCACACAAAGAAGAATTTTCAAAGAATTATAATGTTTCACATGGTCCAAGTAGTGGTATGCATGATATGTAATTTGAAATAAACGAAAAAAAATATAAGTTATCATCTCAAAACTAAGTTTTGAGAGTAAAAATTATACAGATACCTACTTATTTGTTAATATAATATGATGACAACTTAATTGTATGCGAATAAGCTCATTAACTAATTACAGCATTAATAACTATTCTATGAAGTAATCACAGATAGACATTACATTCATCAAGTTTACTTATTTGTCAAGATTTTTCGACATATTAATATTTTAGAAACAAAAAACGTATGAACACTATTGTTAAGATATTAATAAACTTTTAGAATATCTCAATTGGTAATATAATTGTAAATTTATTATATGTATTTTTTTATTATATCGATAATTTGAAATTCAATTGTTTATATTTTGTAACTTCACTTAACACATTTCAAACTTGAACAAAAATACATTTTATTAACGTTCCATATCACGAAGTTTCGTTTATATGTTCTGTAGCTTAGTAAATATTTATATCCAACAACGTAACTATTTTACAATTACAATCGATATGTTTGATCACTTTTTGCATAAATTTGCGAGCACTATTAACATGGAAGTGATAAAAGATTACATATTACAGAAGTAGATCACGTGCTTATGTTTGTTTTCACCTAGCTTGCTCTTTGATGCAGATTTCTTAATACTAAGAAAAATGGTTTGTTTATATTCTTAAATAAGTTCAATATATTCTCCGCAAAATCAACATACATCATAACAGTTTATCGATATTTTTAAATAGCATATAGCTACTAATCTTATTTGAAATTCAGACATATCTCCGCCTAACTACGACAATTGTTGATGACCAAAGAAAATATGTTACAACAAAAACAGACTAAAAATAAATCTTTACATAACGATGTAGAAAGACAAATATATATAAAGCACGTGATCTTGCTCTACATTACACAGTAATATCACTTGTAGGTGACGAAGTTAATCATGGTACTATGGAGTTGCAATTCAGAAAACTACCTTCTTACATGGAAAACAAAGAAGAGACTTTTTTTCCTTTCTGCTGGTGTGGTTGCGGTAGTAGGAGGCAGAAAATATTACTTGCAGTGATGCCGAACAAGAAAATATTACCAGTTCACTGAAACTTTACATTTTAAAAAATGTGGTTTTTAACATCCCACTCCACACAATTCACCGCCCCGTGCAATAGAATCATTTGCTGCTCCTTTCTTACAAAGAAACATACCCACGATTTAAGTATGTTACTCTTATTATGACTTCAGTAGTGTTAATGAAAGCATATAATTCACTGAATAATAATACTAACAAGAATTGTAACACTAGTGAGAACATATCAAGTTAAAAGTATGTTTGCTAGGATTTTAGTCTGAACTACCGCCTTCGCCAATAATATCCTATTTTAAACTTGAGCGAACTATGAAAGTCATATCAAGGGAATTGGAAATTTAGTCACTCAAGTCTACACTTGATCAGTGGCGTAGCAGCTGCCCCCGCAACCCCCGCACTGCGGGGGGGCCCCGAGGTATAGGGGGCCCCGAAGTCTTGCGATGAATAAAGATTTAAAGAAGTAGAACTTAAACCTTACTTCTTTCGGCTTTACAACTAGGGCCCCTTCTCTATACTTTGCGGGGGGGCCCGCAAAAGTGTGCTACGCCACTGCACTTGATTTACTTTGTCGTGTCGCGTTGTATTACTCCGTCCACACGATGCGACTATAACAAGAGGAACGTAAATAAGATTTATGAATAAAATATGGAAATAAACGGACCAGATTAGTAAATTTAACTAACATTATCATGAAGTTAGGTTCCAGCAAGCAATATTCATTTTAAATAGTCCATATTTTATGTTTTAAGTTTTATATACTTTATGCTAGTTTTTTGTTTTGTTTTGTTTTGCCGTCCTGTGCACATGCACATGTTGCACATACGTACAGTCCGACGGCCCGTAAGGGTAAGTGAGGATATAAATGGTAAATGTAAAGGGATGATAAAGAATTGATAGAATCAGTGATGCCAACCTGAAACGTTATAAAATCCCATCTCGAGAGGCAGAAAATCCCATTTTGCTCTTGAATTTCCCCACGCTATACTAATAACAAAATTTTAAAACCTTAGAAAACATAAACCTTAGTGAAATTAGTATATATCAGTCACTTTCCTTCAATATATAAATCAATTCATAAATCCTGCCAATTTTAACGAAAATTCCCTTTATTCTATTTCGTGAAATCGTCAAAAATCTCACAATATGGAATTTTCCCCAAGGGTTGGCATCACTGGACAGAATGAAAAGTATGCGAGAAGAAGGCAAAACTTCCAGAAAATCAACACATACGATGTTTTTACTTTAAAAAAATCTGGGAGAAACGAGGATTGAATTATAAATTTGAACACATCCACCTTCTTCTTCTTCTTCTTTTATTATTATTATTATTATTATTATTATTATTATTATTATTATTATCCTTTCGTGGCCTCACTTGGAGTATAACACGCTTTTGAGTACAATAACCAGTAGATGCTTTCACACTGCATAATAGTCAGAAACCTGTTAACACGAGAATCACGACGACTAGTAACCTGAAGTTTGTTTTAAAAGGAAAAGCTCAGACAGTTCCTCATACGTTGTACACTGTATATGTATGCGATCTTGAACAGGCAAAACGTTCCTCGCATATATTAAATTACATCTACCTTTCATCGTTGTCCACAATAGTACTTTAATTTCCGAAGCTTATTTACCGTATTTATATTTTAAGAGCATTAAACATAAGACACACATGAAAATCGAACAGGTGCTATTCTAGTCCGGAAATCGGAGTATAAACATGCTTAATTTTTGTCAACAAGAACCTTCAAATCTCTTAAATGTGTAAAGATTTTTTAATGGATGGTAACTATTTACATTATCCTCGCCAAGTTGAAGAGAAGGGCAAAAGGAGTTGACGAGGTAAATTGAGAGACTCGTACATGCTTCGATGAAGGTAGTTTTCTATCTGGTACCTCCATACTTTCAAACTAATTAAACATGATTATACACATTAAACAATGTGCACTGATTTTATCTTAAATTTTAATAAGTAACACATCTTAATCTTACAGACTATCTGTAGAACACTTCTTTACCCATAGACCCGCCATGTTTGGAAGAATTTTTCGCGCAACATGTCAAAAACACAACCTTTCAAACTAGTCTTTATCAATTAAAAAAGTTATTTGCATATATACGTTACAGAACACAATTTCACTTACACTTTTTTTTTCATGTATTATAAAAAAGAGTCACTAGAAAACACAAACTACCAAAAAATATATCGTATATAAACCCAAGTTATAACAATAACAAAGGGGAATGACTTGAGCTTAGTTTTGTAACAAACTACCATTTTTAACTAATTCAAGCTTACTACAGAAGCTTGTCACCACTTCTAACGTTTTGTAGATCACCTGAAGTATCACAGGTGTATAATAATAATATTTGTTGCACTGTTTTGTATCCACTGATACTAATTATGAATTGCACATACTTTATTGCAACATGTCCTGCTGGGAACAACCACTCAAAAAGTGGTTTCTCTTTTAGGGTAACACGTAGTATTTGTATCGTAATGTTTGTTATCTTGTGATGTGTTGAGGGCTGGATTGTCGTACGCATAGTCCAGTGTGGAGTCCTCACGAGGGTATCGCTTACTGATTGGAGTGGACGTTGTCGGAGGCGTCGGCAGATCGTCGTCCTTTCGACTGGAAGCTTTCACTGTATTTGTAGTGGTAGTTGCTGTACTTGGAGTTGTATTTGCAGTTACAGTCTCCGACACAGAAGGCACTGGAATGTCTAGTTTCAAGGAATCGGTTTTACCTCCTTTGTCCTTTTCAGTCTTATATTGATTCTGGAAGAGAGAAAAATCACAAATTAAAAAGAAAAAGAAATAAAGAATAACCATTTATAAGGCAAAGAACAATGAAAGAATAATGAAAGATTTACTCTATCTGTAACTAAGTAATCAGTTCTTTGAAGAAAACTTTTGAAGGAAAATGTAACTTTTATTACTCATTTTTTTGCGCTTCAAATTAATTCCTTACAATGATAGAGTTACATAATGTAACTTGATCGTGTTGTCAAATCAATGTTAGGACTAAAATTAGGTATTCTTTGGAACTTGAAAGAAATTTCTTATGGGAAAAATCTTGTTCCTATAACATGAATGGATTTCTAAGTATGCACAGTATTTTACTCTATATTATACTTAGAGATCGAATTTCTATACAAATGCATATTTTGTTTGCTTATACCAGGGGCGGATCCAGGACCGACTTGTGGGAGGGGCCGGTGGGTTGTCATACTGTTACTTAGAGCTACTTTTAACAGCTTCAAACTCTGGGATGGGTTTATTTATATAAAATAAGAAAGTTTCCTCTTCTGGGGGGGGGGCGATTGCTTCCCCCTGGATCCGCCCCTGGCTTATACGCATTTCTGTTAAACTTGGTGGTGGTTTCTAACAATAATACTACAGCTTGAATTCGAAGTTTTACATTGCATATAATTGCATATTTCAAAGGTTAGAGCATATATTAGTGCTTAAGAGCATATTCAGCATATTCTGTAAGTTTTTATTTCAGATATACGCTTACAGCATGATAAATCCAGTTTTGGATTTTATTTTCAATGCATTTAAGAGACTGCAACAGAATGCTCTGTGGGACGATGGAGGAATGCCTAATTTATACAGGAAGGTCTAGTGTCTACATCAATCCAGAAACAAGGAATACTGCTCAGTAAACGCTTAGCTCTAATTGATAAATCTCAGCATGAACTCCAGTTAGTTCCTAGTGAATTCAGAAGTTCTGTGGAAAAGGAATTAATGAATGTTGTTGCCACCAATTCCGACTACAAAACAATTGAAGCAATGAAAAAATACCTTCAAAGTTTATGTTTCAATTGCAAGAAAACAAAGATACTAAACTTGCTCCTCTCTATAAACATTGTCCGGTAACAAACTGACACTAAAAAATGCAGACAAGCATCTCGTGATATACTGTAAGATTAATTACGGGAAGAAATAAATCCTTAAAAGAACTTTTTTTTTTTTTTTTTTTTTTGTACAGTGGAACATGTAGAAAAGTGAGGCTTGTATTATTTCGTGTAAAGTAAATGCATTTTAAAATATTGTGAAGAAAAACTAAAGATCATGTTCCCATATCACTTTGTTCATTTTATTCTCGTAATCTGTGCGTATATGAAAATGAGTATATAACATGGAAATATCACAAAAATAAGTTCTGAAGAGAAGTCTCTAAAAGGTAAAATACACTTTCGATGTTATTTTTTACTTACAAAACTCCTGTCACAACTTTGGTATATGTTTGAAAATGTTCTCTTTTATCGTATTGTTAGTGCATATTTTTAACACATTTAACAACACAGTTGCATGCATATTTCAAGAATTTTAAGTGCATAAAAATCTGATGTCTAATTATACCAAATTTTGTCTATTTCCCATTGCGTTAATTGTAAACATAGGATAACAATTGTATATTTACTCGTACAAAAAGCTCTATCTCAATATTTACGTTAAAAGCTCGTAAATAAATAAACTAAGCAATAAGGTTACAATGCACAAAAATTCAAAAGAACCACGAAAAGTTTCAAACAAAAGAACACAGTGTGTCGCGACATATCGGTTGATAACGACTGTATTACTCTATGCACAACATAATGCAGCAGGTAAACTATCATATAGATCATCTAGTTGTTTATTTTCTTGAAAAGTAAATAAAAAGTTTATTGGTTTTGCATTTTGTATTATTTTATTTGAAAGGAAAGAACACTATCTTTCAAAAACGGGTGGTAATTGAGATGGAACATGCAACATGGTTATATAGTGAAATAGGATCTATATATATGTTTTTACCAAATCACTTATTTTCAATAGTTCTGAACAAACCATCGTAATTATGCTCATAGGAAAGCGAAGCTCATATTGCTTCCGAGATTTCCGTTCTGTTTTCCATTTACAACTAAAGAACGTCTGTACTCATGATAATGAAATTTTATGCAATAATAGTGGCAATCCATGACTAGGTTTCAAAGTAAAGGAATCGGTGATTGGCGAAGTCCTTCAGGAATGATCACCGATAAACTCAGTTATATTTAACAATGTAACAGCATTTTGTTGTTATTGTGCGTGCGTTTGTTTACATGCTTTAACTATAACTAACTCTGTCACCAGTAAATTTCTCCTACTTCAGGGACCAGTCTAATAAATGGATATAATAAATACAGTTAATCAGAGACATTATTCGTTGTTGTAATGAAATTAAATTAAATGTTTCAGTTTTACGTCTTACATTATATCCCGCAGGATAAAGGGGACGATGATGATGAGAAATGAGTGAAATGGTGGAATGAAGAAAGTAAGTGGAAACGGCAGAACCTTAAGAAAACCCATGTACACGGTCACTGTCCACCACAAAACCCACTTGGCGCAAACTGAGATTGATCCAAGGATCCCATGCCCCGTAGGTGAACGCTGTATCACTGAACCATTGCGGCCCGTTCGTTGTTTAACTCGAACACCTCAATAGATTCGATCGGAGGCGAATTCAACTTAGTATCTATGTAATAGACGCTGACACGCAAAGGAAAAAAATGGGAGTTTTCAAAAACACTTTTCAGAAATAAAATACTGAAAAAAAAGATGAACAATTTTATATTAATTGCACGTCACCGAATATCATACGGAGAATAAAGTCAACGAGATGGGTGGGACGACACAACGGTCGCATGGGGAAACACGCACAGCATGATACGCAATGGAAACACGCACAATTGGGAAGCTTATTAGGAAAGAGATTTGCGTAGTTCAACGGAATGTGAGACAATAATATAAACGAGGATCTTCGGGAGGCGCGTACAATCCAGTTTGGGTTAGATTCGAACAAAAACATAACTTGATAAAGATATTTTGTATCTGCAGCGATGACTCCTCTCATTAATTAATAATTGAGTTAATTATACCCTGGCCGACGAACGATGATTTCTGACAGCTCAGCTTGCGAGGACGACTGGGAACTGCGGTATTGCCATGTGCTTCTTGAGCAAGGGGAGAACCGTCTGCTTCCTCGTTGAGGGTGGGAAGGGGTTAGTGAAAGTTTGGCAATGTGCGGTGGTTACCATGGAGACGCGACAGGTTCTGAGCCTTAGGTTGGTTGACCTGCTGTCTTCTGCTCGCTCGCCGTGGTCTTGTGCAAAGCTGTCAGAAATCATCGTTCACCGGCCACGCGGCCAGGGTATAATTACTTAGTCAGTTGCTTTTAGGAAGAAATTTAACGTTACTTTTCTTACCGTTAAAGAATTGAGTTTATTGTTGAACTTGGAAGCAAGGTGATGCCTTTTGTTGAACCAGAACAGGAAGACGCCAGCAATTATAACAACAAGAAGGACGGCATTAATAGTGACCATCACAACCAGAAGGACGTACATCTTCTGCACTTGCTCACTCAAACCTGCAAACAAAAAGTCAAAGCGTTAGTAAATATTCATACAGCTATAACTATTGGTTTTAATTTGTATATTTCTATGTAGCCTATAATACACAAAATATCAAAGTTTTGCTTTTTAAAAGCAAAGATAAGCGTCGGCTAGTATTTTTTTAACTTAAAATAAAAGATAACAAGTGAGCGGGAAAAGTGAAGTTTATTCAGCATTCAAATCGGAAACAAACGGAATCGAAATTTGTGTTTCACCGCAGACTTGTCAACCATGCAATAATTTATTGTCATATGCGATAATTTTAGAACGCACACTTTTTTTTGGTGTATTTTTTGAATGCACAAGTTAATTGTGGGTGTGCATTAAATAATTATAAAACACGCATACACTCAGATTTTTAAGTCATTCCCGCTAAAATATATCAATAACAATTTGAGAATTGGCAAATGGTATCCCCGCATCCACTCTTTAAATTCAATTACGTTAACGGGGGGCTGGAAATATTGTTGTTGTTCAGTGTAATGTTAATAAGGATTTTTAAAAATGGTGAGGACAGTCACGCCTATTTGGAGTTAGGAATTGAAGATTACTAGATAAGTTTATTACATATTATTGCTATTATTAGTAGTAGTATTATACTTGTGTCTACAATTGTCACTTGCATTACGAATATACGATAATTTCAAAAGACGAAAACCAATAATTTTGTTCTCTGCGGTTGGCAACTCTGTTTTATCGTAACACTCACGGTCAGAACCAGGGACTGCGCATGCGCAGATTTGATATTGGAACCGCCGTTTCTAGTGGCTCCGATCCGCTTCTGCACTATATCATTCTCCTATATCATACTATACATGCGGGGTATGTTATTTTCAATATTAACGCTATTTCTGCAAATACATAAAACTGTTGACTTCGTCCGTCAAGCACAACTATTTACAACGAAAGCAACACGAAAACATTTTATTACGATTCTTATACAATTTGTCAACAAGAGGCTGTGTGGCTCAGTGCTAGATCAATCCCCTCCGGTGTGTCTGGTCCCTGGCTCGATCCTACTTCCCACCAAGTGGGTCTTATGGTAGAACAAACACGGTGTACATGTTTTTTTTCTCAAAATTTCTAGTTTCCTCGCACTTTCACATTTCCCTCTTAATCACCCATTTCAACATTACCTTCTCCTTTAGCCTCTGTGCATAATTGTGGGATGTTCAACTCCAAGAAAAGGATGAAAAGTTTAATATTGGGGAAAATTTAGTTTAAAGGAGTGGACTATACCCAGTGACTGCACACATGTAGCCTATCAACTCATCTTGATGAAAGAAAACGTCTTGCACCGAAACATTGCACTTCCGGTACAAGGGTGTACATGAAATGAAGTACAGTATATTGGAATTGTAAAATTTCGGTACTGATCGCTTAAAGACCAGTTGATTGATATGTTGATTGTATGTGCACAACCGCTTAATATACCCTACCACCAGAAATTACATTACGCACCTTGTACTGGAAGTGGATGACCAGAAGAAGCCAATTTCAGTATCGATTGCTTTCTTTCATCAAGACGAGTTGATTGATAAACCAGGTATATACACCTGTAGGTGCATGTCCGCAATTGGTGGATATATCCCATCCGCAGAAAATATATTACGAGTAGGTATCGTGTACCGGAAGCAGCCGGAAATGTCCAAGTTCATATTGATCGCTTACCTTCTACTATCGAAACAAATTGATTGATAAATAGCTTGCATGTGGGCAATCACTGACTATACCTCGACCCTGGAAACTAAATTACAGGAAAGCCACGATTATCCGCAAGCAGATGATCCATGGTGTTCGCGGATTATCTGAATGTCCCGCGAAAAAGAAAAATTAACCATGCTGAAGTCGCGCTCAATTACTTTCGTAAGAAGTCGCTGAGGACTGACACTTCGTATACAAGTAAGTGTTGTATGTTCTAAAACATACAAGAATAAACTGCATTGTAAAAATCAATATTTCCAACAATAGTCCACGTTTCAAAGTGCAACTCTACTCTGATAAGCAGAAGCAGATTGTTGTGTAAGGTATGAAAAACGAGAATTGGGAAGAGTGATTTGTGTGATAATAAATTACATTCATTGTTCACTATAGGGGCCGCGGTGGCTCAGTGGTAGAGCGTTCACCTCTGGTGCTTGAGGTCCCGGATTCGATCCCAACCCCCGCCAAGTGAGCTTTGTGGTGGACAAACACCATGTGCGTAGGTTTTCTCGGGGTTTTCCCGTTTCCTTCCACTTTCTTCATTCCACCATTTCATTCATTACTCATCATCACCGTCTCCTTTAGCCTAACCGGCATAACCGTGGGACGTAAAACTCAAAGATTTCATTTCATTAATTCATTGTTCACTGTGGAGTGCGAGTCCGCGGGTGACCACTGGAGGGTTAATTATGAACAACAACAACAACAACAACAACAATAATAATAATAATAATAATAATAATAATAATAATAATAATAATAATAATCCAAGTCAACAACCAGGAAAATACAATAGGCCCTAGAGTGAGAAGGTTGAAAATTACTGACAGGTTTGCAGCACATTGTTTTTGTTTACTGTTCTTTATTTTAGTAATATGTAGAGTAAAGGTATTTTTATTGCTTTTTGTACAATAAAACGTACTTTTCAGGCAGAAAATTTTTTTTTCGTGTTTGCATCTCTTTAATCTTTTTTCGGGTTATCCACGGTGCCCTTGCCACCCAATTCCGCGGATAATTGTGGCTTTACTGTATTTCCAAATATTTTATCTACCACACCGCAGTAAGAAGGTAGTAATTTCTGTCTAGAAGGTCTTCACACCCAACACTTTCGTCTATTAAATTATATTTCTTATCTTTAAGCTTGATAGATATAGTATTTTATAATGAAGAAATGTATTTTGAGAGCGGCACAGAAATCTTACTTTTCCCACAACATTAAAGATATTTTCATCCTGAACAACTTGGCGTGTTAATGTTGCACTGTCTTCCTCATTTCAAGATAATTTGTGTGAAATGTCAGAAAAACATAAGATAAACCTGTTTGTAACTGTGAAGCAAGTAATAACCAGCGAGGACACGGCGAGTGACTCATTTTTCGTTCCGCAAAGACCATCCAATGATAAAAACTCGTTCCGATACGCGTGCGTGAGGATCACTAATGAGTCCGGAAATACCAAGCGTTTCTCATTTCTTTATTTCGCTCATCTTCTCATTAATGTTATTATTGTCAAAATGTTTTAAAAAACATACTGCAGAGGCTTACATAGTGTTAAAAGCAGGTTTCAGTTGAAACGAGAGATTACTCTATCATGATCTACAGGTTACCACGTCAAACTCATCGGTGCTACGAGTAGTACTGTCCAAGCCAGTAGCGTACGCAGGAATTTATTTCGGGAGGGGTCCAAACTCAATGAGTGTATTTTATATTAAAATTCCTAAAATTGCCCCTAAAATTAGGCTAAATTTACACAAAAGTCAAAATTTCGGGGAGGGATCGGACCCCCAGGGACCCACCCTCAGCGTACGTCCCTGGTCCAAGCGGAAGTAGTAAATTTATCGGTTTCAAATTAACAGCAGGGTCGGCTCTACCTTATGTGCAACACGTGCATTTGCACGGGCCGCAAATTTTGAGGGGCGGCAAAATCTGCCATATTATTTAAAATAATTATTTCTTGTTGGAAACAGACTTCATGATTAGTTAAATTTATTAAACTGGCCTATTTGAATACTACATTCATAAATCATGTTTAGGTCGAATTAATTTAAGGTGACATGGACATTGCTAAAGCAAATAATCGAATAAATTCCAGCATGAACTGCTTGATTGTTAATTCTCGAACAGTGGCGAACACCTGTTCCATTTAATTAGTTATCACAGTTTTGATATGAAAACTAGTGTTATCTATGTAACAGACAAGTTCCTTATCGTTTAAGGTGAATTTTATTTTAATTAACAGATGTAGAAGGAAAATCAAGAAATCAAGATAAAAGAACTATCTGCACTGGAATTGCAAACTGATATGTTGAGACAAACTTGATATTGAATTCTATAAAAAGGATTACCATCTTACTTCTGCAGGTGTTTGCTTTATCTTTCAGTAAGGTAATAGGTTATTATTTAAAGGGGAAAACAGACACAACGAGATTGTATTTGTAGTGTTTAGACCTTTCTGAGTGCGAGTGCACTTTTACTCCTCTTCGTTGTTCATGATGGGGTAATATACTGTACTTAAAATCGTGGCTTTTAAGATTTGTTTTCTTTTCTGCAGAAAGGGGGTGGGGTGGTAAAATGGTGCCACTGCATGGGGGCGGCAAATTGCCTATTGTCGATGCTGATGAGAGGTCTAGAAGACTAGCACTTACTAAAGCAGACTTTCTTCCTTAAGAATGTCGTAAGGCCTTGCACTATAGGATAATATTTGCTAGAGGATATACTCTGCGGAAAAATAACATGTAATCGCAATTTATCTTAGTTCGGGCGATGTTGGGGGCGTTTGCCATCTCCAGAATCATACCTAAAAGAAATACACCACACTGAAGTTCTCCCATTGGTTATTGTCAATGGTGTAATGCTAGAATTTCTGGTAAGAATGCGCTTGACCGTTTTAAAAAGATATAGCATATGCCGACCTCCGTACAAGCTCGGGATGCTGTACTATAAAAATATTAGGAGGATATATGCCGTATGCTCTTGTGTACCTCTATTACTGTACATTGTTATGCTTAATCTCACCTGAGTTTCGAGAAGTAAGGATGTCATTGTTTCTACGATTTTGAGTTCGATCTCCGCTGTGGTTCGAATCAGCTTTGAACTGTGCGTTTCATATCTTAAGCCACATTGTCACGTTAGAAGAACTTGTAGCTGTCATTAAAAAAAAAAAAAAAAAAATCTTGAAACCCTACTATATTTCACCGTGTACACATAGTGTTGAAAGGGTCATAAAACATTTTTTCCATCTTGCAAGGAGTTGAACGATGCGCAACTTTCTGGGACGTCTTGCTTGCTACCTGCTATCGCCCTCCCGCTGATATAAAACAAAAATCAGTTTCGCCGCTTCCGAAACAACGGATTCTTTTGGACAGGGAGGGGAAGTGCGCCAAAATACACATTTTTAATGAGGAGGTTCACGGTTTGTCCAGTAGAGTGCAGTGCTGCATGGGTGGAGAAACCTTTCTTGCCTTCAAGAAGTTGCAACATTTAAATAGTAAATAGAAAGATCGGGTTGCAAGGTTTTTTTTTTTTTTTTTAATGACAGCTACAAGATTCATTTAACGTGGCAATGTGGCCTTACGGAATATTAAACTTCCGACAAAATTCCCCGAAGCAAATGTCGGCATTTTCAAAAACAAATTATGGCCGACTTTTTTTAAAAAAATCTTCTTTTATCTTTGGTAATGTTTTGAGGATACAATTATTTCGTAGTGACTTATCTTCAATGTCCGTAAATAATAATAACAAACGCATTATATGACAATGTTCTGCAAGGATCTGGCTTCGTCCTTGGAAGGGGAATTTCCTCTTTGTATGTGAAGCAGGTGCAGCTATACGTGTAAATATGCTGTTATTAGTTTCACTACGAAACCTTGGAAAGTAAAATAATAAAATGTTCGAAACAAAAATATTTGTTAAGGTCAAAATGAAGTGAGCTCATCTGAACTGCACAGCAAGTTACCAGTGTATATTACATGCAGGGCCGGATTTAGGGGGGTGTAAAGGTGTACATGCACCCTCCCCCTTCGTTGTAAATATACACTATCTAAAATGAGAAGCTAGCAATGAAAATAGCAACACTTTCCGAAATTTTCTGCCATTGTGTTTCCGTTTGGGGCTTAAAAAAAGCAGAGCTTCACAAAAACAATAGTTTAAGTCGATTTTCTAAAGGTTGAAGGAAAAGGATTCATCAAGCAAAATAATATTACATTTGTCAATTAGGAAAAAAAAAAAAAACAGAAGCCAGGAAGAGAGAGAACATTTTTTTCTGCATAACATTTGTGACCCTCTTTAAAATACTTTCCTCAATTCTAGGCATAAGTGTTGTCAGGAGTAAAGAACATGGTCACATGTCACTTTGAAGAGCTTCAGTCTGATTGGTTATTTTGGTAGTTATCGGTGCACCCCTCCCCCCCAGATAATTCTGGATCCGGCCCTGATTACATGCAACATTATACAGAGTTGCGTCTCATTTCATCATATGTATCCATTAGGCTCAAGATTACAACACTTGCCTTCCGTCAGCATAATCCTAGGATCGAACCTTACTCGGCTTACATCGCCTTGGACGTAAATTCAAGTGGTGGTTTGAATTGCACTTTAGAAATACAGTAACTCTTCGCAATTTCTCTATTACACAACGAAGAAATCCATTTAAAAAATTAAATGTGCAAAACGTGAAGTCACCGCTTACATAAATGCACTATCATATCATACAGTACTATACATGAGAATATTCGCATTGTATGAAATATCGATTCCCACTTGCATATAATATTGATATTACAAGTGTTCCACCATTGAAGCGGGTGTCGGGATCGGCCAGGTGTCCTTCAGGATAACTCCAAACATAATTTGAATGATAATATTTTTTTGAAACACAAGTCATTTTTTAATTGTCTTTTGGAATCTTCCAGCTATCTATTTGCTGGCATATAAGATGCAATTTATATCACAGTACAGTAGTGTGGGTTACCTATTTTACAGGTAATGTGGTTCACTGTATAGTCTTCTTCAAAAATCCTGGCCATTCACCTGTCTCTAAAAAGCCTTGTACTCTTACCGACGATTGGGATTAAGTCATACATTTTCTGTGGCCACAGTTATTTTTTAATCAAATTACTAGAAATTCCCGCGTATGGTTGTCGCAATATGGCCTTCTAAAATTGCGTGGCGAAGAATTTTTGAGCAAGGTATACATGAATAGCGGCAGGGGCATAAATAAGGGCCCAAGCCACCATGGGGCCCCAAATCGTGAAGTAAGAAGAGAAGTAGAGAAGGGGCCTCACTCCACGTAGTCTGCGGGGTGGCATCCAAGCCCTTAGTTATGCCGCTGAATAGCGGGTTGCATAAGGTTTCAGGTGTATATTCAAATTAATTCTTATAATTATCTACGTACTGTAACAGGATGCATCGTTTTAATTAAAGCTTTATATATATTTAAAACAAATCGACAATTCCATGTACGAATAAACTAAACGAACTTCTTTTCCCATCTATAACATGCAGATTGCTTAAACTCACATAAAGCATAGTTTTCGTATAGTATACAGAAAAAAACTCTACCTTAAGGCATTTACGTTAAAAGAGACAGGAGAGAGAAAATAATCATAATAAAATTACATTTTGTGGGAAACAATGGGTAATATCGACAGTCACAAGACGCTAAGAAAAATGCACAGGAGTGACAGGAGGGTTTTCGTTTAACACCAGGCCTATTTGAAGCATATTTGAATGATGATGGATCAACCCCAAGATTTACCTATTCCCGTTTCTGTCCTAGTATTCACTTTTTAGCGTCTTCTCTGGCCTGATGTTAAAATAAATAGTGAACAATCATACTCTAAGCGGGATTGGAACCCGCGACAGACAGGTCTTGAGACTGCTCGCCTAATGCCTTATAGCACTCGATCATACCTGTCATCACATTGGGAATCTACTCATGGACCAACAGCTAATAATTTTGCTTCATGGGAGGATAAAGTATAGCTACTGAAATTGGGTAGCACTAAGAAATGGACAACATGAAACGAAGAAAATGTGAATTTAGAAATGCCGTGAGTCAACAATCTCGCTTCTTTATACTATATTAATATTGACATAAGTATCCAAGTGAATATCTCTGTAAACAGGCCACAATTACGTACTTAGTTCCTGTAGTTTACCTATACAATGCTAATTCTCAATCTTACGTATATACCTGAAATACCAAAATTGACTTTTTCCTTTATAATCTTTTGAAACTAACGAAATAAAGCTGGTCACTTTTCTCTTGCTTTGATGGCTTTGCGGTCCTATCCAGCTATGTTGAGATAAATAAGCTAGAACACGCGTGCACCCAGAAATTTTTGTTGGGTGGGGTAGGGTCCAACACTACAAGCTAGTACGTCTATGTAGTATTGAACGGGTATTATTTTGTACCCGAAAAGACGATAAGTGATTATAAAATACTTCCACCTAAATTTTCAGAAGAAAATGATAGAACTAGATTGTATTTATAAGAAAGAGTACAGATGAAAATCAAATTTTCATGCTACAGCAATCATTTCCCTGTTAAAACAAGTATAGTTTTGTTGAAAAAGTGTACAAAATTAGGGATGGGCAAAACCGGTTTTTATAAAAACCGAAAACCGGTTTCTATAAAAACCGAAAACCCGACATTTCGGTTTTCTCCAAAACCGGTTTCGGTTTCTCCAAAAACCGGTTCGGTTTTCACCGAAACTGGTTTCGGTGAAAACTTTTCGAAAACACATAAAACTATTTCTGTGGAAATGGATTTGGTTTCCGGAGAACAACGAAACACCATTCTGGTCAGAAATAGTACACATTTTGGAAAAAAACCCGGAATCGGTTTTGAAGAAAACCGAAAACCGGTTTCAGCGAAAAACCGAAACCGGTTTTTTAAAAATTTTCAAAAACCGGTTTCGGTTTTTCTAAAAACCGAAAAACCGGTTTTTTTGCCCACCACTATACAAATGTATGTTCAGTTAGGAACTTTTCTAGAGGGAGTCCTCAACCGGTGGACCCCTCCTCCGTAAGTGTGTTCCTCAGCTAGAACTACCTTTGAGTAGAACACTCGGGAAAAGAGGATAAAAGAAAAATGTATTTCCAAATCGAAATTCAAATTGATATATTGCAAAATCCAGAAATAGAAAAATAAAGTTTTGGTTTAATTTTCTGGACATGAAATGTTTCAACACAGAAGAACTGACAAGCGTATATGTTGCATATTGAAATGTGAATGAGAATGGTCTACAGAGGCGATGAATACGGTGTAAGAACTAAGTGCTTATTCTTTTGTTTGTATCTCTGAAGAGGAAGAGATGAACATAGAATTAATAATGCAGTTCTGTTTTCTCTTCAACAACAAAGGTGTCAAGTGATGTGACTTCTCCCTGCTTCGCACCCACATGCAGACAGGTACACACACATATGTATATAGTCTTCACTCCACACACCTTGGGCATTAGTCATCAAACCTCACATTCGCTTTCTTTCCACGCCATTAGCAACAAGCATAACAATGCTTACAACATATGGACAGAAAGGAAGGGCCATTGACTGTAGGAAGAAGTTCCGTCTGTTATTTGTTTGATTTTGAACGAACATTCAAACTGTTTGTTAGTCATTCGAGGTTCTCTCTTTTTATTAACGCCTTTCGCAGATGAATTTCTGTCGAAAATGTGTCTGCGTGAACTTCTTTAGCATTAGCAATGATTCATTTCGACACTGTCTGATTCAGTTCAGACTACAGTATATACAGTAAACAGATTTAGAATGTCTTACATAACGTTATTGCTTATATTCTACTTGTATTTGCATTTATAACTTCTTAATACACGATTTAATATCTTATATTACATATAAACAAGGTTGTAATTAATCTGTTCAAAAATAACGATTAATCAGTTAAAAACGTTTATTAGTTTTATTTTAATCAATTTCCGAGAGTTAATTTTTAATTGATTATCGTTACAGAAATGCGTAATGATTAAAAAGTTAACCGTGGATTTCCCCCCTTCAAAAATTATCTAAGCTGGATATTCTGCAAGAATATAACTCTGCATTATATACTCTGATCAGATTAATGTTACTATATTTCAATGTCATATATAAAAAGAAACTTCCCGTAATCGTTTTCCCACGTCCTTAACTTTAACTGTAAATTTTACGTAAATTTAGAACTCAAGGCAATCTACATTATACAGTAAAAATTGTTAACTTTAAATTTAAACAATTTAAGGCAAGGAGATCCATGCTCATATGTGAATGATGCGCTGTGTAGAGAGCGCAGATTCAGCTATTATTTATTAAAATAATTTATTTCGCGAAACACTTATGAAGCGATTTTAAACTGAGTACAGTATAATTAATAGTATTGCTCGCTGGAGGGGATTACACAATCTTTCTGACAAGATATAAAACGAGACAGAGCCAAAAGATACAAGTATACTTTTTTCCGATAAGACGGAACTTTCACATCACTTTTCGAGACAAGACAGTTCGAAATTTTTATCTCGCTGACAACACTAGTAATTTAGCAATGAAGTGTCGATGGAAATGTCTGCTAGAACGTAAGTACTATCTTCAGACGTACAATTTCAGCATTCAGTTTCTGTAGCATGGTCCTGATGGGGCTACGGAAACAAAAATCAGTGAAAAATCTCAGTGAATATAGTCGGTCGTAGAATTCGTTCCGATTGCGAATCTAAAACCTTCCGAGTACAACGCAAAAGTACGAGTAGTAAACGTTCATGTAAGTCCTCCTTATATGTGTTAAAATATTTCTGGAACAGTTGGTACAAAAATTGAGCACCCATTTACAGGGCCGGATTTAGAGGGGGTGCAAAGGTGCACGTGCACCACCACCCTTCGTTGTAAATATACACTAAACTAAAGTGAGAAGCTAGCAGTGAGTTTTACAAAATCAATAGTTTGAGTCAATTTTCTGAAGCTTGAACGAAAAGGATTCATCAAGAGCAGACATTTAGCACTTCTAGGGCAATTCCTTATGCACACTACAGATGCCTAAAGGCATCTAAAAACCTCAAATTTAATTTATATGTACTGGCAGTTATTTGGTGCACCCCCCTCAGAAAATCCTGGATCCGGCCCTGCCCATTCTCATAATCTTACCTTGTCAAAAAAGAAACTTCCTCTGGCCGTGTCTAACGTTTTCAGCTGAGATCATCAATCCCTATATAATATCATGGTGAACTTCTTTCCAAAGTATTGCTAAAACCTTAAAGATAGGTTTGCAATCTACCTTAAACGTGACCGGTTTTGTGACGTAAAAGGTAGTTAGAAACTTCTGGAGGCTTGTCGAACGGAGACCTCTTGTCTGGGTCGCAAATCCCAAACAATTCTCATACATGAAAACTACTGAATGGCCTTAACATCCACCCAGTTCCTCCAAGAAGTAATTTAAACTAATGCAAGTCTTGGGGGCGTAGATAGCGTAGCTCAGAATTAGAAACATGGGAGTAGAAATTCAAAGATAAAATTCGATAACACAGAAATAATTTAGAATAAGAATTTAATGAACTGATCTTGAATGACTGAATAACTACAGAGCATGATGTGGACTGGTATGACTTAAAGACTAGAGAAGATAATGCATAATCACTTACTTTTGGTGACGATGACGAGCAGAACCTCTGATGGACGGAATGACGGAGTGACAAAAACTAATTATGAATAATTTGACTCGCAGAGTTTCGACGTCAAAATAGAACTTCTCCTACCCGGAAGAGAATCCGGTAGTATTTATATGATTTTTCCGTCATGTCAACATTCTTGCACATTCTTTCTGAGTCTTCCTAGTTCTAGAAGTCATAGCCGGTCATTTGCATTGTAGAAGTCAAGGCACTCTAAATTTTCCATTGGATTATGAATCCTAAAGAATATTCAAACTGCCTCCACTTCATACATTGCCTGTTTTATACACATTTTAAAATTCAATTAAATATTTTGTTCCATTACATTGTGGTACACAATAGTATTATGAAAACTGTCTTATGCAGTTCAAAATTTCCTCCTAATTCACTCCCACATTTAAAAAAAAAATTTAAAAAACTGAATAACTTAAAGACAATGACAAATATTAAAAATCTGGAAAGTGAACCAGGTAGTATCTAGAAAATGCTATTAAATAAACTAATAATTTCCGAACATTTTGTTATAGATCAGAAATTTGGGTACGCAATTTATGATGTCACAATTATTGGAGATCCAAATTTATAGACTATACGAAAGCTCTCGAAAACAATTTAATTAGTTCATATAATAACGTGTTGTATAAACTATCTGCTTTATTTTCTACATTTTTTTTTCATATCCTTCACTGCGTTTGTTATTCATTGAAACTCAAAACAAAAGTGGAGATGATCTTAGAGAAAAATCTTAATGATTATGTAGCAAAATCTTATAAAGAGAAATCTTAATATCATATTTTAAAAAGTAAAAAAAGATGTAAAAAAGGAACTTCGTTAACTATGATGTCCTATGTCAACGTAAAACTCAGCAAATGTTGTAGTGACTTCAATCAGGGACGCACCTACAGGTATCTACCGTGTCCTGACCTCTCCCCCAAAGAAACTTCCTAACACATACATTTATACACTTTCTCAATAAAATTATACTTGTAGAAGAAAAATCTTTTATTATTTTTTTATCTGAAAATATAGATGGAAGTATTTTACAATTAATTATCGTCTTTTCGGGTGCAGAATAATACCCGTCCAATACTACATACATACACAGAGAAAAATCCGTTCTCCGGACAGCGGTATATTGTACAAATATACGGTATCCTCTTGCTTACTATAGAAATCAGTACGGAGCATACGTTATCCGTATGCTACATAGGCACTGCCCTTAGATGTTACATCATGCCATTGCAGGATGTCTGACATCTAACAATTTTTCGTATATCACATGCATATACTTATGTTACCTTCGTCACCTATATTATATATACGTCTATTTGTATGTGAGATCGTGACCCCCTACATTGTTTCATACGGAAAGTACGTATAGATAGAACACTTATACAGAAAGTATTATAAAACATGCGTTTTCAGTTATACGTCTGCTGTACGTTTAAGTCCAAAACCTACAGGAATTACGCATGGAACTAGGGATGCGCACGAGACAAGATTTGTGGCTGTCTCGTCTCGCAAATGTGCTGTAAAAGTGATGTCTCGACTTGAAAAATGTATATTTTTTCTATTATAAGAGCCGTGTCTCGACTCGAATTTTATCAGGAAAATCCTGTCTCGACTCGGCTCGTGCGCATCCCTACATGGAACCTACCTTTTTAAGTACGCCATCTACAATTTTTTTTCTCAGTGTATAGTGGCCTGTAGTATCGGACCATTCCCAACAAAAATGTCCGGGTGCGCGCCTTTCTTCAATACATAGTTTGAACATCAATCTATGTGTATGTACAGTAGTATAATTAATAATTGCAAGCAGCATTTACGTTCGTATAGGTCACAAAATTCCGTTCTTCCCACATTCCCAATCCACCAAATCTTTCGCAATTATTCACTTTGATTCACCCGTCTCCTTTAGGCTAAAAGACATAATCCTCAACGTAAAACTAAAAATTTCCTTTTTTCTTCTTTCTTTCTTCATAGCAGTGACACATATTTTACATACTTTGCAAGGAAAATGCATTTCTTCATTTAGTTATTTATATTTTAAATTTTCTGTTTACGGAAATTCAAACAAAAATTTTTCACCCTTTGACTACAACCATTTGTAAGACGGACACCACCAGAAACGACTGTAACTCCTTATGTTATGTATTTTTAAAAACCACCGGAAATAAGCATTGACGGAAGTAACGACAGGAATAAGTCATCCTTGATCTATCCACCGTCTCTGCTCCAAAGATGAACTCCAGTTTCAGGCATCAGGCGACAACACATCTCCAGTCCGATGTTTCTCAACTTTTTTTTTTTTTTTTTACTCATGATACACTTGATTTAACATCTAAAACTCGTGCTACACTTATTTGATTGTGCTTATAATCAGGGGCGTCATTTAGGGGAGGCAGGAGGGGGCAATTGTCCCCCCCCCAAGAGTTTGAGGAACACATATACTTTAATCTTATGTCTACTAATATAATAGTACAAAACGTGAAAGTCTTATGTCGGTGGTCCTCTTGTCTCCCTCAAGCGAAGTCTGAAATGACGCCCCTGTTTATAATAGTGTAAGCCTACAAGTTTCTATTTAGTAGTGACTAAGTAACATTGAGCACTGTTGCTGCTGCAGTGAACACTGACTGGTCCTGTCTCAAAATTGGTTTTAACTAATTAATAAATGATTCATGATTTATACATTCTAAGATTTCGCGACACAGCACATAGGAATGCATGACACACTAGTGTGTCGCGACATATCGCTTGAGAACCACTGTTCCAGACAATATCCTATTCCAAAACTTCTGACTGGTAGTTTCTTATCTACAGGTTCTCATGTCATACTATTGGATACACTGAGCGCTTTAGTTTGCGATTTCTTTATTTCAGAAATGTGGAGATGGAATAATTTGGCTCTCAACTCTTCAATTCAAGTCACACGGTCTTTCCCCCCGCCCCTCCTCTTTTACTTGGGATTAGCTCGTCGAAGAATTGGTATGATGCAACGATGCAAGTTTTTTTCCTTTTGTTTTTTTTAATATGATAATATCAGCAGAATACCCATTCTTCGCACGGGAAGAAGAAGCTTCATTTCGGGCATAAAGAAGTGAATTTGGATTTAAACAGCATCGGAAGTGTCACTGTTCATCTCAGTGACCCCGAAAACTATGGATTCGACACTAATATCGTCATTTTCGTTCATTTTTAAATATCTCGCCTTCCCCTAAGTTGCACAAAGTAAAATGATAAAAAAAAAAAAAAAAAAACATCCCAGGCCCCAACCTCGTCTATATTGAAAATTTGATCGAGGTATATCAAATCTATGTTTCTGGAGAATATTACTGCTGTTGTACTGTACGCTACTGCAAAATCAATCTGCACCAACACGGTAGAACTTACCTCTCCAGAGGTACATCCAATTCATGATCACATTAATTGTCTACTGGAAACAACGCTGGGATCTGTTTAAATCGCAGAGGAATTACGAACGTAGATTCTGCATAATGAAATGGCTGTGGCTAAGTATTTTTCTGGTCATATAAACGCTCACATAAATAACTTCTATTGAATATAAAGTAGCTACAATTGCAAATATGTAAAAGTGAATTACTGCTACAGCCGATTCTAATATTAAGAGTGTAATTTGGTCGATTATCAGTACGAAAATACTGATGTATTTAGATAGGGAGGAACCTGTATTTCCCAGAAGAGTCAGCAGCAAGTGTCCCGCAATCTTCTAGCTGCGTTGGAAAGGGAAATTTAAATGCCTGGTCGGAAGCATAGCAATAAAGGCGTGAAGGAATGTGTGGAATATGGGCGAGGTTCATGCATTGGATTGAAGTTTCTTCTTTCAATAAGAACGGCTTGCAGCATGTGTTTAAATGTGCGTATGTTTGTATGTAATGTATGTTACATTTCTTTTCCACCTTAGAAGGTCAACCACTTCCACTTCCGAATCGCTTCACCAGCAGACAAATGGTCCATTCTTTGTGGTTGTCGAGACGTGACCTTTTGTTGTGATTTACCGGGGCTTACGGAGCTGAAAAATGAGTCTCAGTACTATAACACTGACATCGACAATATACATATTCATGGAAGTTATTTATTTGTTACTTATTTATATAGATTACATAATGATTACAAATTTGTTTCGATCTGAAATCGCAAAATCCACGGGGTTTACTGAAGGATAGCCAATGTATCTGGTGTACTGCACCTTTCACCAAGTTTCATGGTCACCGGATGTGATGCAACAACGCACCTGGAGGCTTGTTAAAACTTATTCTTTTCCTCAACAACAATCCCACGCATCTCTTCGAAAGATAATGTCAAATTTTTAGAATGTGGTTCTCCATGTAAAGAATCGCTCAAAAGATTTTCTCATACAAAGAGTGATAGCATTGGTTTCTTTCAAATAGAGAACGAAAATATTTAATAAATATCATAAGATTAAGGTTATTATTATTATTATTATTATTATTATTATTATTATTATTGTACGAAAATAATAGGGTTCATTTTCAACCAATAACTTGAGTTTAAAAATGCCAATTCATATGTATATTTATACAAGATACTTACAAGATCAAAACTAGAGTTTGGTATAGTTATTATTTGGAATAGTATATGTATTACACTGGCAAACAAAATTGGCAATGTCGTAAAATGAACAGAGATTAATCCTCACGCAGTTATGAACACTGGAATCAATTTTGGGGATTACAGGCATTAAATGACAGGAGAGAACTTATTGAAAGAGATTTTATTCAGAAAATACTAGACAATAGATATCATAGTGAATATTGCTTGCATAATATAGGTGTAAGAGTACCAATGTATAATACGACAAATGGATCAACATTAGTTTCTTTGAATCCAAAATATGTAATTTTAAGAATTACCAAATTCTTTTAATCTAATTTGAAATATCTATTTTATCAGTATAGAAGCATAAATTTTAAAGTTTGACAAATATTATTTGTAGTATTTTTGAGTGTGTATTTGTTTGGATTAAAATATTTGGTATTAATTTGACAAGAAATTATTATTTAATCAGATACTACTTTACTTTATCATTATTGTTTGTTATTTCAGTAAGTAGGTTATATTGTATGCAATGTGTGTTCATTTTTGACTGATAAGGTGCTGTAGACTATTTTTGCCATAGGCTGTTCATGGCAGAGAAATAAATATTAACTAACTCTATGGCCTATGGAACCCGAAGGTTTAATGCCGCGTTCACAAAAGCTCTCCATTGACTTCTATCCTTAGCCAACTGGATCCAGTTTCTACTTTGTATTCCTATTTCTGCGAGATTCATCTTAACATTGTCCTCCCATCTGCGCCTAGGTTTCTCTAATGGTCGTTTTCCGATTGTTCTTCCAGTTAAGACTGGAAGTGTTTCTACTTTTTTCCATTCTGGCTACATGACCTGCAAACCTAAGTCTCCTAGACTTGATGACCCTAACAATGTTTGGCAAACCATATAAATTATGTAGTTCCTCGTTATGAAGCAGGGTTGGCTGGTTTAAACCAGGGTGGTTTAAACCATGGTTTAAACCAGCTGTTTTTTTTTTTTCAAAAAAAAAAAAACAACTGGTTTAAACCAAAAAAACAAAAAAATGTTTGTAAAAGTGTCATAAGTGTTTGTAAAATCTTGATGAACACACATTTGTGGGTTATCACGTTTCACTCTCGTATATTATTCGTATTATATTCAGATCTAAATTCCCCATTCATTACTCAAAAAGATTATACTACAAAAGCAACTTTTTTAATAAGTTTATAAATGTTTATTTTGTGATTTTTTGTAGTTGTTATTATTGTTATGTAATTGCAATCGAAGAAATATTCTAAATATTGTTTCGTTTCAATGTTTACTATTGATAAAATACATCGAAAATGCCGTACCTTTTGTGTGTGTTGGGGGAAGGGGGCATACAGACCCCACAAGATGCATTTAGTGAAATAAGTATCTTTGGTATCTATTTATGTATAAATGAGTCTGAGCCAAAGTGGACTCAAATAATTCGTATTTTTATTCACTTTTCTTATCGACATGCAGATTAAGTCGTGGTATTTCTTTAATTTGGACCAATAAAAGTTGTTGTTAACTAACTTGAACTAAATTAGTTCTTCTGTACTCCGTAGTACTTTGAAATTGTTCATGTGTAATTCTGTATAATGGTTTCACTTGTGCAACTGTTTATCTTTTTGTCCTGAAATTAGTCTTGACAGTTACATTAAGAAGCATGTAAAGATCAGTACAACGTATTTTTTTTTTTAATCAGGATTCCTTCGTGAGTGAGTCGGCAGACGTATCGCATTTGTGGCCAATTAGTCCTGGTTCCGAGTTCAAATGGAGGACAATTTCTCTCGGATGTAACTCGAGAAGCGGTTTTTATTCCGCTTTAAGCTTATGTGACCCCTTCCAGCATAACCCGGTTGTTGCATAATAACATCAAGGCGAAACAAACTTATTTCTGTCCATATATGATATGAATATATAGAGCAAATTATTTAAACCATAAAAACCTGGTTTAAACCAAAAAAACCTGATTTAAACAAAAAAAAAACGTTTTTTTTTTTGTTTTTTAAATAAAAACCATGGTTTTTGCCAACCCTGTTATGAAGTTTCCGCCATTCCCCATTCCCGTTCCTCTTGGGTCCGAATATTCGTCTCAGGATTTTGTTCTCAAATACTTTCAGTCTATGTTCTTCCCTCAGAGTAAGCGACCGTTTCGCAGCCATACAGAACAACAGGTATAATTATCGTTTTATATTTTTTAAGCTTCAAATTCCTCAACAGAATTCACGACAAAAGGTTTTGAACTGAATAGCAACCCAAATTCCCTGCTTTTAGTCGACATTTAATTTCTTCGTGAATATGGTTTTCCCTTGTTAATAGTATTGATCCTAGATATCTGAAGGTGTCCACTTTGTCAAAGGTATTATTTGATATCTATATTTTAACGCATTTATCATTTACCGTATTACGGTCCCGACGCACTTCCATGTATTTAGTTTTCTCTGCATTTACTTCTAAACCCATGTCCCTGCAAGCGTTTAATAAGATCTCTGCATTTCTTTCTATTATTCTCCTATCATCCCCTATTAAATTTACATCATCAGCATATGCCATAACCTGGTGAACACCGTTCAACTCTAGGCCCTGGCCCTGGTTGCTATCTTTGATTTTCCTTATAGCGTATTCCAGAACAAAGTTGAATAATAATGGCGACAACGCATCTCCTTGTTTCAGACCATTCTCGACGTGAAAGCTCGTGGACAAAAGTTTTCCTACCCGGATACCTTGGGATTCATTTAAACATATCTTAATTAATTTAATTAGTTTTTTGGGCATTCCAAATTCTGTAAGAATGTTGTACAATGTTTCTCTCCTAACAGAGTTGTAAGTCTTTCTAAAATCAATCAATATATGGTAGAGATATTGAATATTATTATTATTATTATTATTATTATTATTATTATTAATAATAATAATAATAATAATAATAATAATAATAATAATAATAATAATAATAATAATAATGGGAAATAATACATATACTTTCTTCGATTGAAATAACCTAATTCTTTTTCCAGAAAACCTCTCTTCTTGGAAATTCCCGCCAACGGTGACTTTGAATAAAACATGAGTAGTTCTGGTGATTATACAGAGACAGAATATGTTCTTCATGGTTGTGTTCAGATATTAAAAACGAGTGCATTCCTGTGAAGGGCACCACTCGAGGGGAAAACTTAATTGTTTCCAAGAAAAAGCTGTAGATTTACATCATTACATTTTTATAGGAAGCGCGGCGGTGTTTTTATTCACAATATATCGTTCATGCTAATCTCATAAAAATGAGAAATAGCTGAAATTAAATAATGATATAGATAAGAACTGCTCGGTTATATTAAAGCAGCAGCAGCTTACACTAATAATACGTAACAAATATTTACCAAGTGTGTCTCATGCTACCCAGCAATAGAGGTAGCGGCAGACATGTAGTCCAGTGTAGAATTCAGTTCTGGCGCACACAGTCGGGGGTGAATCGTGGTCAGTGTTGCCACAGTCCTAGCTCTTGAGTGGGCTGAAAAATAGTACCAAATTGAAACAAAAGGGGCTGAATTCATTATTTTATACCAGTGTAATACATGGCTCTATAACACGAAACTAAGAGAGATAAAATTCTAAAACACCCCCCTCTTCCAGAGTCCAAATCAAATAAGTGTTATTTTTAAAAATTATTTTTTAAAAACATCCAAATAGGAGGACCCAGAACAACCGTGGAAATAGATGAAACTTTTCTCACACGTAGGAAGTATAACAGAGGCTGCAAATTAAAAGGGAAACCAGTTATTGATTCAACACTTGATTCAACTTTTTTAAGCTAAAATTTCCACCACGCTGCTTCTTTCTGATCTCCTTCATCCGCAGCGCACATATGACCATGTAGCGTCATGTTTTTCCGGTATCGTTCGAATTACGAATTTTCCACACAAAGTTCGTAGTGTTAGCCGGTGCAACAGCATGAACGTCACAGAATGAACGTTCAACAGCATTTTTTAAGAGTCCAACACACAGTATGAGTGACGTAAGATGTAGGAAAAAAGTCTTAGTGACACTTTTGAAAATGTGACAAGTAGGCCTATTTGTTAAATGGCGCTGAATTGGGTTGAATTGTACCAACTTTTTCACAAAAGGGGCTGAAAATGCCAGCGTGGTACCAACGGGCCGATGAGTGACAAAAAGGGCTGAATTTGGTACGATTGTACCAAGTGTGGCAACACTGATCGTGGTTGTTTAGAGCAATGGTTCTCAAGCTTTTCTGACTGACAACACATTTTACTGACGCCCAGAGCATCACAACACACTTACATGAAATTTTATTATAAATAATAATAATAATAATAATAATAATAATAATAATAATAATAATAATAATAATAATAATAATAATAATAATAATAATAATAATAATAATAGTGAAACCAATTGGTTCTTATAATGACTCTATATAGCACTGAGCATTATTGCTACCGCTGGAGGTGTTGACTGGTACGGTCTGTCTCAATTTTACCTAAGTATTATTGAATTCTTCATAATTTTTAAATTCTGCGATAATGCTGAAGTCGCGACACATCGGTTGAGAACTACTGGTTTAGAAGAAACTATTGAAAAATAAATTAATTCTTGATTTTCTGGTATGTGTTCTTCTTAGAATTAAAGTATAGTTAGTTTAAGTTGGACTAGATCAAGCTGACCTTGGATTATCAAGAAACTTGCATTACAAGGAAAAAGACGGGGAATGTTAAGTTTACATCTTCAGATTTCTAAACTATATAAAACAAACATATGTGAAACGATTCTATTATGAAACTATAAGAAACCAAAAGATTAATGACAAACTGTTAATATTATGTGTGTCACAATGCAAAACAAAGTCTTCCTGGAGTATGAAATGAAAGTTCAAAGTCAGATTTGAGAGAAAAAAAAAATCACACTTCTTACTACAGTAGAAACTCGATTAACCGTCACCCTCGGGACCGGGACCATGACGGTTAAGCGAATAGACAGATAACAGAAATATCGTTATAAACCTCTGCAGTAAGTAGATTTAAAAGGTTCTGGAAGAAATAAATAACCTTATACAAGTGAATAATACATGTTTATACTGTATTTAAATTACTGTACTGTACTTGCATACAAGAGTAACACTGAACTGGTAGTGAAATAACCACACATTTAAAAATAATCTGTCATCATCTTCTGCTTCTTCGAACGCCGAGCTTTTTGTGCGGCAATGTTGCGTATTTTTCTAAGAAGAAGTATCTGCGTGGCATTCGCTTCCTCTTGTCTCTGAAACCAGTCGATGCACTGGGTTAACCGGCATTGGAAAAAGCGGAAATCAAGCAATATCTCCGTTTTTAAAAAATGGATTTTTATAAATATTTATCACAACTTATAATGATTGAACAGGATTAGAGTAAACCGTATTCCTTCCATGTTACACTAATGTAGGTTCGTCTTGAAAATAATTCATAATAGTTTGGAATTTAATTTCTGGCATCTTGAGTGTTTCAAGTCCATGCTTTTCTCCATAAGGGTTTCAGTACTGTACCAAGTTTTTGTGTGGAAACTAGCATGACCTGAAGTGACGCATGACTGTTTCAGTCCATTTCGCTTCCACTTTATTCCGTGTTCTGCACGGCGCACGGCGTCAATTACGGCACATTAAAGTACAGTACTGTCCGGAGCAGTGACGGATAACAGAGAGTGACGGTTAAAAGAGTGACGGTTAATCGAGTTTCTACTGTACTTAGTACTTACATATTTTTATTTAACCTTCAATAGTTCATACGAGTCTTGGTAGTATTCGAAGTGGCAAAAAAGCCGAGGCGGTATGTTTTATTACGATTTTGACTCGACATACCACTATCTAAATATTGAAATACAGTGAGAGTATGTTGCCTAAAAGATGGCGGTTCTATTTACAGAATGACTGAAAATCATTGGGAGCTTCCTCGTGGCCAAGCGATCAGCGTACGCGCCTTTGGCGTGGGAGACCCGGGTTCGATTCCCGGCGGGAGCTCATGTGGTTCGGATTCCACGTTAATCAGTAGGTCCACGTCTCATATAGCCTCGATGCTGAAAGGGACGCTAAACTAAAGATCAACTCGACTCAACTCAATCAACTGAAAATCATTGGAGATTTTCTCTGTAGTTAAGGGTGCGGACATGGAGTGACTGATTCCCGACAACAATTTTCTTATATATATATATACCGTGATTCAATAAGAACATACCAGGCCTATATCACAGCTAATACTGCACGTAGAGCCTTCAAACAAAAAATTGCATTACCAAATCGTATGTGTAGAATGCAATAAAAATAGTAGCGAGACCAGTGGCGTCTCGTGAATACCTCCAATGGGGGCAACTTCAAATTTTGAAATGGAAAGTGGTATAACTGTTGGAATCGTTCGAAAGGACATTAAATGTCACGCAACTTTTAGAGGACAAACTTTGTCATATCCTTTCCCATTTAGCCGCTAGAGGCGTTGTTGCAAACTTGTATCTGACTACCCGTACCAGGCCTTTATCTCAGCTAATAATGCACACAGAGCCGTCAAACAAACAATTGAACTATCAAATCGTAGGTGCAGAATGCAATAAAAATAGTAGCGACACCAGTGGCGTATCGTGAATATCTCCAACGGGGTGGGGGGGCGCAACTTCAAAATTTGAAACGGAAACAGGGGTTGGTTGTGCCTCCATTGAAACACACAATGGGAGAAACGTCGAGAGGAAACACCTTGGCATATTTCTTCCTCGTTGGCAGCAACATGGTCGCATTACTAGGTGAAAGTCAGATGATGCAAGGGTGTTTCCTCTCGACGTTTCTCCCATTGTGCGCTTGTTTCAATGGAGGCACAACCAACCCCTGTTTCCATTTCAAATTTTGAAGTTGCCCCCCGTTGGAGGTATTCACGAGACGCCACTGGTCTCACTACTATTTTTATTGCATTCTACACATACGATTTGGTAATGCATTTTTTTGTTTGAAAGCTCTACGTGCAGTATTAGCTGCGATATAGGCCTGGTACGTTCTTATTGAATCACGAAAACCCTCAAAAACCAGGGTTTTTATATTAACAATTTCCTGCGGGAAAACTCAGGGATCACCACTCGACTGAGGAGTATTGCAAATCCCGGAAGATCTGCCGTCCCCGCCACAGCAGACAATCCCTAAATCCGTTCATGTTTAAAACACGACATTTATATGCATCAAGGCAAGAAGACACACACAGGGATGTAATGGGGCGTATACGGGAGTATACGGCGTATACTCACCTAAAATTTCTATAGTCCAGCGTATACTCACCTTAAATTTACGAAAGAATGAGCGTCTAGGGCACATCAAAACAAACTAGATGAACTTCTTTGAAGACGTCTCATTTTTAAAAACAAACGTAGGAAAAAGATAAAAATGTCGGTGCTGTCAACTTAGAAATTATTTCTACATAAGAAATAAAATCTTTTCAGATGTAATCTATTCGTCAATTACTTTGTAAAAATGGATTTATTAAGGAGATTTCCAGTGACGGTATGTCTTAGATCATTGAAAAACAAGATGCGGTATGCCTTCATCACTGATGAACCAGAGATGTTTCGACCACTGAGTCTTGGTTCAAGTTTGTCCTCAAATCTTGGAACTTTAAACTAACACATTTCCCGACATCATAGAACGATTAAATTTTTACACAGCGATGTAAGTCGGTTGAAAATACAATGCTCCATTGTTGCTTTTATATAATTCTCATATTATATATATATATATATATATATATATATATATATATTTATTTATTTATTTATTTATTTATTTTATTAAGTTATTGATAACTCTCTCTACTATAGTGACCGGACGACTCATGAAGCCTGGGGTCTACACCAATCACAGAACTGCTCTGCATCCGTGTAATGCATCGGAAGAATTCAGTACGATTCATAGAGCTGGCTTCCGAACGCAAACTCGAGAACACGTGAAACAGCAGATATGTAACCAACAGGCACGTAGCCAAGGGGGAGGTGTCCGGATCCCCCCTTCGAGAACAGAAATTTAAAAAAAATAAAGAAGGAATGAGAAACAAAATGAAATGAGGAAAAGAAGGATCAGCGTTAAAAATAATAATAAAAAAAACTACAGGAAGCTTTTGGTTACTCTTTCTTATGAGGAGATTTGTATTACTTGCAATACATGGTGGCGAGGTGAGCGAGGTATCCTGGAAGAGTCAGGGAATTTGAAATTTCTAGAAAAGTTACAGAATTCTCAGAATTTCTGCTATTGGTCAGGGAGATTTCAAGCTTCCGAAAGCATAGTGCCGTTGAGTAACAGCGTGGACATTTTTTAATAATAATTTTTCGTCATCGCATCCTTGCAGAATCAAACATGTTATTTCAAAAACAATTTTCTACTGCTCCTTTAACCTGTCATTTGGAACCGACAGTAGTTGACGGAATAATAAAAACAAAAATTTATATGGAAAAGGAGTTCTATTAGTATTTGATTCAACAGAAAAAGAAACGCAGATATTGTAAAATATTTTACAAGACATTATTGAGTATGTACTTTTTATAATAGTGAATATGTACTTTTCATAATAGTTGAGATCATAATGAAAGGAAAATTGTTATATCTGAATGAACAAAGAAAGGAACGTAAATATTGTAAAATCTTTTTCAATACTTTATTCTTTTATTACTCGAGATTTGTTCACAGTTTGTTATTAAAATACTTATCAACATATCCTAATTTTATTGTCCTAACAAACCAATAGATGTTGATAGTAAAGTAGTTTACATTGATCAATCTCCTGAGCCTTCAGAATTTCATATCACGCCCCCTTCCCCCCCGTTACGAAATCCTGGCTAAACGAACCAATATATATTCCAGTAAAATAGTTTAGAATGATCGAGCCGCTGGTGTGATGATCACAGTATTTTATGTCACGGACGCCCCCTCCTTCACAAAATCCTGGCTACGTGCCTGTAACCAACAATGCCGCTAAACTTAAAAGACATGGTGAATGATAGCAAAAATATAAAACAAAAACAATAAAAGAAAAATAAAACGAAACTGAGTAGCAATCCGACAACACTGTATAACGTGAGAGACGACACTGGCAACATTTCATGGATAGGGTTGACGACTGGGCGTTCTATTGGGTGCTGAAATTGCTAAATCTAGATCAAGCTTCACGTCTCCTTGCAATTACTGTGTATATATCCTACTCTGTTATGCAACCAAAAATTCTGTAGAGTTGGCATGTACAGTATAACATGTAGGAGATCTTCGTAAAATTACATTCCAGATTTGAAAGTACCATGGATTTCAAGAACTGGGCGAATGTGTAAGCATAACAAATAAATAAATAAATAAATAAAAATAAAATGTGCTTTCTTTGAAAAATAAAACAATTCGTACTAGAAAAAGGTAAAAAAAATTAAATTCTTTAAAAAATAAAATAAATGGTACTGAAATGTAAAAAATAAAACAATCGTACTTATAGAGTAAAAACTATTTAAAAGATATATTTATATATGACTAAAACAAAAAAAATCATGAGAAGCGCTCCCATAAGCAATGCAATATCTTTCCCTGTTAAACAAGTAACAGTTTTATTGAGAAAGTATATAATGTATGTTGATTTAGGAAGTTATTTGTTTTTAAGGAGGTCCACCCGTAGTTATAACCCACAGAAATTATGACTGACGAGAACAAATGGTCTGAGAATATTACATATAAAATTAACATTGCAATATTTTGTCTTTAATAGTAGTTTTTTGGACGAAAAGGAATGAATAAAGCAAAGTCAAGAACTTCAAGAGATACTTGTATGCAAGTGTGTGAGGGTTTACTAAACGATCATAAATATTATGGAATCATAATCTACACGTGATACACAGTCTCAGAGAAACTATGTTTTCAGTTCTGCATCCCTTTCTTCGACCTAGTAAGAAAGCGTCAGCATTTTTGTGGTTATTGCAACGCATTACGTAATATACTGGAAAATATTCACCACACTCAGCAAAAATAATTTACTTTGTCCTCCTTTCTTCGGGTGAAGAACATTGTGTTGTGTTACATATTGCATATGTCGTCATCGTGCATCGTACGCACACAATATACAATGCATCGAATGAAGATTTTATGTATTGATAACTTATGGATCACGAGAAAAGTGAACAGAACTTAAACCCCTAACGGACGGGTTACAAACGTTGCACGAAACACGGATTGGGTCTAGGAGACCAGTCATGTTTTGTCAATTCATCGTACATGTAAAACATAATTTCTTTGTTTCTTTGAATTTATGATAATAATAAACTTGTTGATCTGTAAAATATTAAAAATTATCCGCTTTGGATCACTGTCCGAGTCGTCCGAATATATTTTATTAAGCCCTTTCTTCAATTCACATTGGATATCATCTAGCACTCCATCCATTCCACGTACACTCAGGAAAATATTAAAATGATTCTATAAAATGATTCTATAAAATCCTTTATGTTACGCACAAGAAATACCTATAAATCTTCCACGAACGAGATTATACGAATAGGCACATACAAACGAAAGATAAAGTAAATTGACGGAATAGGTCTCACAAACCTAAAGCAAATTAAATGCTTCATTGTGTAGAAAATAGTAACAATCAGGAGCGCCCGAAGAAATTTTTCTAGAGGGGGGCATCAAATATTTAATATTGGTGGTTTGCTATATTACGTAAACTCTATATATTTTCGTGAGCCAGAGGGGTCGGGCCCCAATCTGTCCCCTTCGGTCCCCCATGGTAGCAACTGAAGTTGCATACATACATCGCTGCCATGTGCAGATATTATCTGGAAGGTATACAAAAGACGCAGATTATAAGCTATGAAAATACATTTTTTTCCCTATCGGTGGGTCTGACAGACCCAGACTGTAGAGTTTATTTTTTGTCGACACCGAAGCTATACCATTTGAATACACTGCCGATCCTAACTCATAGAACTGGAACTAGTCATAGTTTACAACACTAATACAAAATTTAACACCTGGGGTAAAACTCACTGGATATCTGAAATGTGGCGCTTAGTATTATTTCTACCAGGAGGAAAATATTTGTGGAATATTCAAAGATAAGAAAGCAGTTTTGTTTTAAGAGCTTGTTTTGAGGAGATGCTATTACGTCCGGAATGACGTCTTTTGCTTGTTATTGCTTCCAGCACCTCAACTGACATATTTTCTTCATATTTTGCGCAACATAATTATGACTCTGCGTTAAGCATAATACGACACCGTAAAAAATAAAAAGAATATGACTTTTACTTTTACAGTTCCTGATCTCAATGTAGAAACATTTTAGAAACTCCTTCCTTTTCAGCTACTATAGAGGAACAGAGGGTTTGCAATGGAAGCGAAATTGGAATTTGAGATTTCGACCGGTTTACAGCGAATTTATGTCCATATAATAGTCTTCTCACAACATTTAACATTCACAAATTTGCCGAGGCTCCGAAGACGCTTGTGTATATGGACGGTGTACATTTCGTCCAAAAATGATTTGAAAAGGGCTTCGACAATGTACTTTGGTACTTTGATGGTCGTAATTTTTTTCTCGGAAGAAACAGCAATTGACTTTCATGTACTCTATTTGAAAACAAAATATGGCACTAAACAATTCCTAGACATGCTGTGTTCACCAATGTCGTCTTTATTCAGTTAAAATGTTTGCATTTTTTTTTTTGGGGGGGGGGGGGTTGGAAAGTGAGTTTTCAAGAATCACTGTTGTTCAAAGGGAAGAAAGGAAAGAATGAAGACCTATATGCATATGGTGACCTTGAAATTATTGCTCTACTGTTTGACCACAGTTTTTACCCAAAGCCTTTGCAGACTGAACCAGGCAATACTGAAAAGAGTCAATTCCTTTCTGATCATAAAAGGAAATTCCGAAAAAAAAAAAATATATACTTTACCTTAGTCTATGGCTATTTGGAAATGCGTTTTCGAAGCGTTACCCCCTGGAGCGAACGCGATCAAGGTGGCTATTTGGTAACGTCACTTTTCCCAGTTATAAATCATACTGTGAGCCAGTCAGGGTTTTCAGGTCTGTTTCCCCCCAAAGTCCAGGCCTATAATAGCAGAGTTCCAGTACTCTGCACAAAGCATCTACAAAGCAGCTGTTTCTTGTTAAAATCCCCTTGCCTGGCAACGTGTCTTTCCTTTTTTACTTCCTTTTGACATCTTTTAAACAGCAGGCGGTCTATTGTTCCGAAACGCACCAAATACGCTTGAGCTGACGTTTTCTCCGCGTTTTTATTGCTTTCGCGTTTGTGATTAGACATCTACACTTAAATACACGGTCAGCGTATTACAAGTGTACGCAAGAGCAAAAAAATCGCTTTGCAAACGCTACAAATAGCCGGGTAAAGCCCATGGCTATTCATAAGCGTTCGCCATTCGTTTTTATTACTCATGCGTATGCTTGGAATACACTGACCATGTATTTAAGTGTAGATGGCTAATCACAAACGCGAAAGCAATATAAACGCGGAGAAAACGTCAGCTCAAGCGTATTTGGTGCGTTTCGGAACAATAGATCGCCTGCTGTTTAAAAGATGTCAAAAGGAAGTAAAAAAGGAAAGACGCGTTTCCAGGCAAGGGGATTTTAACAAACAGCTGCTTTGTAGATGCTTTGTGCAGAATACTGGAACTCTGCTATTATAGACCTGGACTTGGCAAAAAAGACCCGGAAACCCTGACTGGCTCACAATATAATTTACAACTCTGGCCAAAGTAAAATTACTGAAGAGCCACCTTGGCCGCGTTCGCTACAGGGGGTAACGCATCAAAAACGCTTTCTCAAATAGCCATACGCTGGGAATGGACGTGCTTGAACCCAAGAAATCATTGACCTCGATAAAAATAAAACACTTAACATGTCATCGTCTATTTTGAATGTTTCTATCGCCGTTCCTAATAGGATTAACTACAACAAGGGAAGGGCTAATGCCATTCACTTCTAGCAGTAATTGGCATCAAAGAAAGTGGCCATCAACGGATTTCAGTAAATGCTCAGCAGCTAATTTAGTTTCCTTAATGTACATGAAAGAAAGGAGGGCTAAAAATAAATATATTTCTTTGGTGTTTTGGTTTCATTCAGATGAAAAATATTTGAGGAAAAATTGTTAATAGGAGAGGGTAGAAAACGATAGTAACGACTTGTAGCGTGTGACTATGTCACAGCAATCTCTATAAGAACAGTTCATACGATTTGCTTGAGTAGACGTGTTTAGGGTCTCGAAATAAGAAGTTACTTTGCAATTACGAAATATCGGAAGACAATTGTGTTAATTTCGGTGAGGAAACTGTGCAAACAAAGAAATAAAAAAAGCAATGGAGAAAAATCTACACAAGGTGTTAATTCAAAGAAAGATTAAAAAAAGTTTTACAAAAGTGTCTAGAACGAAAGAAAAGACTGTAGTAGTGTTCATTTTGGCGAAGGGAATGTCCAAAAAAGGCAATCGATATACAGCGAAGAAATATCTAAAGAAACCGTAACTTCAGAGAAACTATTATTATTATTATTATTATTATTATTATTATTATTATTATTATTATTATTATTATTATTATTATTATTGTTATTGTTATTATTATTATTAGAACTAAAAATTCTAATGAGAATGAAAAATGAAAAGCAAATGAAAGCTTTAAGTTTTACGTCCCACAGTTATGACGGCCACGCTAAAAGAGACAGTGGGTGAGAAATGATGGAATGAAGAAAGTGAGAGGAAATGGGAGAACCCTGAGAAAACCCACGCATACGGTGTTTGTCCACCACAAAGCTCACTTGGCGCGTGCTGGGTCTAGAAAGAATTAAAATATTTTTAAATGTGTGTGTACTTTGCCACTTCTCACGTAAAAGAACCGGCTTGTACCGGTATTTTAACAAAATTGGTTAACTTGGAGTTTTGCTTTCCTTTCAGCACGAAAGCTGTATGAGACGTGGACTTACAACTTACTTACGAATTCCACCGGGAATCGAACCTGGAATCTCCCGCCTTGAAGGCGTATACGCTAACCATATAGCCATGAGGGAGCTTTCATCTTTTCACAAGAGTTACAAAACCGAACAAATTACTGTGTCTCCTATGTTTTGAGCAGGTGCATACATTATTGAGAATTCAAGGTTTTCTTTAAAAATTATAGTTTCCACAAAAATATTATCTTACGTAATACATCATTATGAACGTAAACAGTTGACTAATGTTCTTTGTATGGCTCTTCCTTTGGATATGTATCATATTTTCAATACCGATCCTTTGTGAATAAAGAGGAACCATGTAGGCACAACAGAAGCAAATACTATAAAATATTTCATACAGAACAGGATGCAAACAGGAAAGCGAAACGCTATGAGATCAGATTAGTGTATACTTTCTACGGCATTGAAAAATTATTAGATAACCACTAATAAATTTAGGGGCTGTCCCGAGGGGAAATCCCCCAAAGAAGCTTACATTCCTTTCGTCATTCTATACATGTCTAATGTTTGTAAAAATCACATTAAAAATATGTAAAAACATTTAATAATCTTGCAAGTGATTAATTGCAGAAGATAAATATTTAATATAACATCGCACGATTATAGATCATTATTGAAAATTTGTTGAATGAGGAATGCGACAGAAAACGGAACAGCTAGAGAAATCACGATATCGTTCATCACACACATACACAAACTGGGATAGAACTAGAGACCCCCTCTTACCAGAGCTGAACGCTCCACCACTGATTCAACATGCCCTTGATTAATTGGAGTTTAAGTCCCTTTTCAAGGTATATGCAACGAATCTATTACTCGATTCTGTATCAATGGAAAGAGAATCGAATCGGAACCACGAGCAAGAAAAGGATGGATGCGCGTTAGCCACTTGACCACGAAGGGACATTTTTCTGTATTTTCTGTAGAACTGTTTACAGCATAGTATATTCTTTTACTAAAGACAGCCAATTTCTAATTGCCCTTCGTAATAATCCATAACTTCCCCCTTTTCCTGTAACATCTCGATTTTAATCCGTTTTTAAAAGAATCATTATGAAAAATGGGGAACATAGTCGATGAACCGAGCTCAAATGCTGCCAGCGTGCAAAGTTGTGAAACGCAGATTCTGTTGCCGAGCTCGGCAACAACAGATCTCTATTCCTTGGACCACTGATGACCAATCTAATGCATCACGGACCATAATAAAATAAAAATTAAACTCGGGGGACACTTTCCTCCCGCCCACAGAGGCCAAAGTTTTCTGAACGTGCATAAGTCCTGCATTTTCTGAATCTTTGTTGTATTCTTCATTATACCTTATATAAAGATATAAAATTAGCAGCGAAAATCACAGGAGATGCTTTGACTCCAACTTCCAACAGCGAACAACGAACGGAAGAACAAAACCCATGAATGCGCAGAGGAGACGTACGCGAACACACGAAATGCGTGCTAAACGTACGGATTACAAAGTAGTAATCGTATTCCTAGATAAAGTTTGCTCGAAATATTCCGTTCGTATTTCAAGTTATCCGAGTTTTGTGGCGTTCGATTCTAGGGACAACAATAATTTCACAGCTAAAATCAAAATCTTGATTCAAGTATACTATGACAGCCAACTATACACTTCCTGTTACGTCTAATTTTTAAAAAACGGTGAGGCATGATCCATTGTTATTTGCGGGCTGAATACGGCCCGCGGGCCAATATTTGGTCATCACTGCCTTAGACGATGGTCTATTTACTTACCAAATTTGGTTTAGATTCGGTAAAATGAAATTATTTAGTTTAACGTCGAACACTTGAACTCGATGGGTTAAGAAGGTGGATCAATGGAAGGGAATGATTATCAAAAAATTAGTCGAAAGGAACGACTATGAGAAAATCCAGTAACACCATGTTGTCTGCATTAAATTCACGTGAGTTGGGATTGAACCAGTGATCTCTCACTACTGATGTCAACCGGCTCGATTCGAATGAGACATTGGCTCGGTCCGGTTCGGCTCAGGTGAATCATCGGCTCGGTCTTTCTGAGCTCGGCTCTGTGGTGAACAAGCCGTGAGCATACCCATTTAAACCAATTGCGCCATTGGAGTCGGCACGTTTCATTCAACACATTCAAATAGATCGAGTTTGGTCGCTAGAGATTAGATTGGAAGTGACTGTATGTCTGGCTTAGTAGGTCTTCTTGTATCTGACTTCTCCTTAAAGAAATCCTTAGTTCAGCTGTGAAGAGGACTATTACGAAACAAAAGTCTTGTAAAGTCAGGTGTAAATTTCCAACTCGATAAATTTCTTGTATAGCTATCTTGAAATATTAATAGATTTAAACAGTGTTTAGTAGTTTTCATCGGGTCAGGTCACTAGTGATGTCAACCGGCTCAGTTGGATGAGCTATTGTTTTAGCTCGGTGGTGAGTGAGCCGAGCCGCTCGACCCGTTGACAACAATCTCTCGCACCAGAAATGAGTAGTCCAACACTTTCTTAATTTTAATTATAAAACTAAAAACCGATCATATTCAGTTTCTTTTACGTGTTACTACCTAGTTTTCCTTGTCATTTATTAGCTCGAACCAATCGGAGAAGGACACGAAGAGAAGAAACCCTCTCCGATCTTCCGCTGATGTCAGAATGCATAAGGTATCTTTGTCATCAATTCTTTGACCAGTCTGCAGTAATGTGTGTCCGTAGTGAATTGGTTTCTATTGCTGAAAACCTAAAATACACCTAAAAGGGAAGTGTTGGGTTTTCGAGCGGAAGAATAGTTACATTAAACGTTTAGATTTTAGTATATGATACATCGAAAGAGAACCGTTCTGTCCTGAAAGAAAGACAATGATATAACTTGTTGTTGTATTTGTTGTTGCAAATTAGCTCACATTGGGTATAAATTATCATAACTGCATCGCATTTTGCTTGTAATGTTTCGTTTCCATCGCATTTTCCAATGTAATATTTCGTTTTCATTGCATTTTGCAATGTAATATTTCGTTTTCATCGCATTTTGCAATGTAATATTTCATTTGCATCGCATTTTGTAATATAATATTTCGTTTGTATCGCATTTTGCAATGTAATATTTCGTTTTCATCGCATTTTGCAATATAATATTTCGTTTGTATTGCATTTTGCAATGTAATATTTCGTTTTCACAGCATTTCTATAATTTTGTCGCAAATTGCGATGCGATACTGATTTAAAAAAAACACTAGTGAATAAATACATTTTTGATTATAATATTTCAGTTCTAAAATATGCTTACATTCAGGATATCTATCAATCAATGTAAGTAATATTACAATATTCATGTTCTTTCTTCAGTGTGAAGATTGTGCCTTCTTAGCTAAACAATTTTCTTAATTTCTGATTTTAAGTGACTTCGTTTTAGCCTTAAAATTGAGTTCAACATTTGTCTTATTCCTGTACTTGTTTCTGACCTACATCAAAGGGGGGGGGATCAAAAACGCTGTAGTAGCAAATAAATTTTACAGTCTTACCAGAAGAGAGATGACGTCAAGATAGTTCCTAGCATGGGTTTTCAACTAGCCTACTCATTACATATTACCCCCTCAAGTGTGAGAATATTTTGGCACAACTTTTCAGAAGTCCTGCGTACCACCCAGTACCTCAGATTGAAAAACCATGCTCTAGAAAATAAAATGAGTATTTACTTTTCATCGAAGCAGTTTCCCCTTCTCGCGCCCTGTTCAAGAACACGCAAATGGTGGGCACGGTGGCCCAGTGGTAGAGCGTTTACCTCTGGTGCGTAGGTCCCTGGTTCGATTCCTGACCAAGTTTGTGGTGGACAGCATCGTGTCCGTGGGTTTTCTCGGGGGTATTCCCGTTTCATTCCGCTTTCTCATTCCACCAATTCTTCCATCATCATTCACTTGCCTTAATCATCCGTTTTCCTTCGCCTAACGGACGCAATCTTGGGATGTTATACTAAAAGAAAGAACCCAAAATTACCTTCCAAATCGAAGAATGTAAATTCAATACTATTACATAACAAATACTAGTACAACATGATTATGAACAGTGAGTAATATTTTCATAATTACAATCTTCCCTGTTTCCTCTTTATGTAACTCGTGTCTAGTTACAAAGGATAAATTGTAAATAATTCTATTTGTAAAAGAAGATAACTCATTCTAGTGTGTACAATAAACTAAGCACAGTATTATATACACTTAACGTCTGCTATTTACATACTGACATACTTTCAAAGATGACTCACACAACACAACATGCTTACTCTTTCTGTTTACCATTTCTTGGTGACAAGGAACTTTCATGGTTTGCATTTCAGATAAATATATATTCAATTAATAAATAATAATAGTTTTTATACCTGACGTCACATTTATTTGCCCATCCAAACTTTTTTTTCACGGAAAAATTAAGTGAAACAAACAGATCCAATAACATTAAACATTTTACAGTAAACAGATAAAACATGTGTGTTACAAGATGTGTTAAAACAATAAAACGAAAGCTTTAAAAGTAAAAAAAACATGTAAATATGGAATGTCTTAGAACGAAGCTATATCATACTTAGATGGGACTTATATATCGCAAATCTCCATATTTTGAAAACAGAATAATTGTTTTTTTTTTGTTTTTTTTTTTTTTTAACGAAGATCTTTATTATTCAAAATTTCTCATTTAATTCTATCTGTAAATAAGAACAGAGGACTTCCCAAAGAGAGAAGAGTGGTCAGAGTAATAACAAAAGTAAATTTTGATATACAGATGAAAGGCAAGAAAACTGAGTAAAAAAAAAATAAAGAACTGTCATTCTCTACTTCCCACAATTAATTTCAGAGTAAGCTTTCGAAATGTGGATGTGAAGAAGAATTGAGAGAATTAGCTGGATCGAGCGGAAAACAAATGAGAGGGTGTTAGAAATAGGGAGGAAAGAACAATTTTAGATATTAAGAGGAGGAAGAGAAACTGATTGGGACATTGGATAAGAAGGAACTATATCATGAGGGATGTGCTATAGGGAACGGTGGCACGAAAAAGAGGGAGGGACGAAGGAGACTACAATTAATGACCGATATCAAAACAGAAAAATAGTACGTGAAAGACGAAGAGGTTACGCGGAAAACTGTGCGGCATGGAAGCTTCTCAATTGCGGCAAGTGATCTGCCAGTAATGGCAGAATACTTATGATGATGATGATATTCATACAACATGGAATACTATGTTCCAAAACCCAGACTTGCAATTGTTCAAAAGGTCGCTCATGTACAGGCTGCCTATTGCTTTCAACAGACTTCCACCTACCTTAGATATTTTTTTTTTAACCTCTAAAAGAAGTTTTCGATCCACATTATGCAAAATTGAGTTGTGCATATTCTTATGTAAAAATGTGTAGTTTTCATGATACTGTTATTAATTAATTAATTAATTTATTTATTTATTTATTTATTTATTTATTTATTTGCATTACTGTTGTTACATGCTTCAGTGTAAAATAGCTAATGTGTTGTATCTGAAAATGAGTGATTGCCCGTAGATAAACAAGCTCATAACCTCAATCATGTATGGAGATTCAAAGTGATTTGATACAGGAGAAGAGGACACAGATTTCTCCTACAAGTTCTCAGACAATTTTCTCTTAATTTTAAAGGAAGGAATTATTAAGTTTACAACCCTTCTTTAGAAGGGAAGCGTAAATTTCTAGTAGTCCACCTATTAGATCAGAAAGTAAAACAACTATTGAAAAAAAAATTACAAGAAAAGTTCCACTCACCTTGTAAGCTGATCATTTCTATTTTCTGATATCGAAGATCGTGGATATATTCTGTGGAAAGAAGACGAAAAAAATATTAGGATAATTAAATAGATATATAAAAGCCAGATCTTTTAAACCAACTAACAGCATTAGTAAGTTTTTAAGATCTTGACACAAACCATTGAGCCGAGATTTGAAATACCAATATACAACGTATTATGGCTCTTTATATATACAGGGTATTTGAAAATAACACTGACAACGTTTCGGAGGTGATTCCTGACACAAAGTAAGACAAAAAAATATACACCAACCTGGGTGCACAAATGCTTCCTTTCAGAGTTGCAGGCTCCCGAAAACACACACACACACACACACACAAAATGAACTTTAAAGATCAATAGCTCCAGAACTATGGGACCTACCGTAGTTGGGTCAAGACTTCACTTAGGAACTAATATGTGCGCTATCCAAAAATATAGGTTTCAGAATCCTAAGGTACTCACGCAACAATTATTATATAGGGACTTGGGCTATGGGCATATAATCTGAAGTACTCACCAACTACCTATATAAAAACTATTAAGGAAGTACCGCAGGATTCTGAAACTTGGATATTTGGATAGCGCACAAATTAGTTCCTAAGTGAAGTCTTGATCCGACCACGCTATTGATGTTCCACAGTTTTGGAGCTATGGACCTTTAAAATTCATTTTTTTTCATGTTTTCGGCAGCCTACAAATCCGAGAGGAAGCATTTGTGCACCCAGGTTGGTCTATAGTTTTTGTCTTATCTTGGGGTAAGTAATCACCTCTCAAACGTTGTCAGTGTTGGTTTCTATATATATTAATAACTTACATGGATAATTATTTCAAACAAAATAGACATGTACTCGTTTTAAGTAATGCATTAATCACAAGGGGCCTAATGCGGTAGTGGTTTGGGTCGACGCAACAGAAAATTTGAACGAAAAACTTCTTAATATTTTTTCTCAGCCAAATTTACCATTTTTCACATTTTAATTCATTGATATAAAATAAATATTTTTACATAGGTATAAATATTCATATAAATAACAAAAATCGCCTTCTAGCAGTACTATCGGTGGGCTCTACATTGGCTAATGCTCGGTATAATTTGGGATTGAAAAAATAAAGTTGAAAAATGCGTAGGTCCAACGTAGTTTAACTTGAATGTTGGCCAACCAACGATTTGTCGTCATTTACCTAATACCCTGTAGTTTCGACCTGACACCCCCAATAGCAATCTTCTTTCTTTCGCATAACAGTTGCGTGGCCATTGAGTGCGTCCGAAAATGCTCGACAAAGCGTGCAATTCCAACGTACACTCAACGTTCGCAGTTGGCCAGTCTACCGTTTCCCCACTGTCGTGGTTACTAGTTGTGTTGCTAGGGCTTCAATGCGTAATCAAACTTTGAAGCCTTGATCAGCTGGCAGGTGTCTGTCTCTACCAGAATTAAAACACTACATTTGATATTCTAATGAAGTTGCTGTCACTGCGACCGTTCTCGTTTCCAAAGGGGTCGATGGAACAAAAAGGGGCGACAGAATGTTTAAGATTTCATAATATGTTGGACGGAACTCATTATGTATTTTACAAATTGTCTAAAGTTTAGACTTTTTATTTATTTATTTATTATTTTATCTTACAAATAATATTGTAAATTTTTAAAGATTGATTTTAAGAGTTGAAAGCTTTTTCTAATTCTTAGACTGCTTCGTATAAATCAGTGATTGACAAACCATCGATCGCGAGCTACTAGAATCTCGCGGGAACATTTTCGGTAGATCGTGTTAACGCTCCGGTTGGCTAACCTTCACTCCTCTACTGAGCTGACGCTAACGACAGGAGGCGCTGACAACAACAACTGCTTGTTTCTCCCGCGCAACTGCCATTGTCAACCTCATCTCACAGTTGATTGTATACGCGTGGGGATGTGCACGTTATGTTTTTCGTGTGTTTATTAGACATTTGCTAAACGTTATGTTTTTCGTGTGTATATTAGACATTTGCTCAACGTTATGTTTTTCGTGTGTTTATTAGACATTTGCTCAACGTTAGTATTTTCGTGTGTTTATTAGACATTTGCTCAACGTTATGTTTTTCGTGTGTTTATTAGACATTTGCTAAACGTTATGTTTTTCGTGTGTTTATTAGACATTTGCTCAACGTTATGTTTTTCGTGTGTTTATTAGACATTTGCTAAACGTTATGTTTTTCGTGTGTTTATTAGACATTTGCTAAACGTTATGTTTTTCGTGTGTATATTAGACATTTGCTAAACGTTATGTTTTTCGTGTGTATATTAGACATTTGCTAAACGTTATGTTTTTCGTGTGTATATTAGACATTTGTTAAACGTTATGTTTTTCGTGTGTATATTAGACATTTGTTAAACGTTATGTTTTTCGTGTGTATATTAGACATTTGCTAAACGTTATGTTTTTCGTGTGTATATTAGACATTTGCTAAACGTTATGTTTTTCGTGTGTATATTAGACATTTGCTAAACGTTATGTTTTTCGTGTGTATATTAGACATTTGCTAAACGTTATTTTTTCGTGTGTATATTAGACATTTGCTAAACGTTATGTTTTTGTGTGTATATTAGACATTTGCTAAACGTTATGTTTTCGTGTGTATATTAGACATTTGCTAAACGTTGTTTTTCGTGTGTATATTAGACATTTGCTAAACGTTATGTTTTTCGTGTGTATATTAGACATTTGCTAAACGTTATGTTTTTCGTGTGTATATTAGACATTTGCTAAACGTTATTTTTTCGTGTGTACATTAGACATTTGCTAAATGTTATGTTTTTTGTGTGTATATTAGACATTTGCTAAACGTTATGTTTTTGTGTGTATATTAGACATTTGTTAAACGTTATGTTTTTCGTGTGTATATTAGACATCTAAACGTTATGTTTTTCGTGTGTATATTAGACATTTCCTAACGTTATGTTTTTCGTGTGTATATTAGACATTTGCTCAACGTTATGTTTTTCGTGTGTATATTAGACATTTGGTAAATGTTATGTTTTTCGTGTGTATATTAGACATTTGCTAAACGTTGTTTTTCGTGTGTATATTAGACATTTGCTAAATGTTATGTTTTTCGTGTGTATATTAGACATTTGCTAAATGTTATGTTTTTCGTGTGTATATTAGACATTTACTAACTTGGATAGTTTGATTTCATATTTACTAGAAATGTAAGTTCATAAACAAATATAAGATTCTTTTTTAAAAAGTTGGCAGTTCTTTTGGATGGTAGCTCACAATAGGATTTAAAAACGTTACGGTAGCTCAGAAGCTTCGTAAGTTTAGCGACAAGTGGTTTAAGTGTTACGTTTAGCCTTGTGCCTGGCTGGATTAGGTAAAGACGACGGAGTGTACTCAGGGCCAGTAGCGTAGCCAGGATGTGTGTTTGGGGGGAGGCAAGTGCAATTATAGGTACATATAGAAAAATTACAAACAAAAAATATATAAACATAAAAATATATAAAAAATTACAAACATCAAAGTACCAAAGTACATTGTCGAACCTCCTTTGGGGTGCGGACCCGGCCCCTCCTGCCCCCTTCCCTACGCCACTGCTCAGGACAATCGCATTCACTGAAGAAGATACTAGACACGAAAAGGTTGAGTGATCTAAGGCGTTTAATAATATAACAACCATATTAATATTTTTGAAAAAAATAAAATAAACGATTCCACATACTTTAGTTTTAAACATTAATATTTCACCAGAATCAGGTATAAGCACCAGTAGAGACTGTAAGGAAGTGTCATCCTCGAAACCGATAAACAATAAACAAATGTTGCCCCATATCAGAATATACCGCGATGTGCGATGTGATCACAGAAAATTTTCCGCGCCTGTGCACAAAAATTGCCAGAGAGAGAGAGAGAAAAATAAACAGAAAAGTATGAAAACATGCCTGCTATATGTAAATGTCTTAAATACACGGATGACTCGCATAAATACTAGTCGGCATAACAGTGGGACGTAGAAGATTTCAGATACATAAATATAGTTTTAACTGTTTTTTACGTCTCGTAAAGCACACATTTTTTCTTTTAGCAAAACTCTTTCAAAAAAATGTGACTTCACAGGTTGTAACTCGAACAGTGGTGGATTTAGCCCGGGAACGGGGATTTGAGTGACATATAAATAATAGCTTAAATTATCTATGTTTTTGAAAGGTTATAGTAAACTTATAATATACCTATCATAGTCTGGGGTCAGGCTGCCCCCCCCCCCTAGTTTTTACCTTCTAGATCCACCTCTGAACTCGAACTAGGGATACCACTGAAAACTATTTACCATGCTTCATGTAAAGCTGTAATAAAAACATGATAGTATCATCTTGATTTTTTTTATTTTGGAATTCTTGCAGAAAATTTTTGACTTACAGAAGCTCATCGCAGAAAGACAAAGAAAGTTGTGCTCAGTAGATTCGTATACAAAAGTAAAGCAAGGTCATAATTATGTATTCATAACACGTAGCAAGCTGCTTTACTTTTCTGCATGTTAAAATCAAACTTGACATTGATGAATAGCTTTGAATTATATATTCCGTGGAGATGTTGTACATAATACTTGTTTTTACGGGCGGTCTTTTTTATAGTATGACAGTTTGAAGAATGGATACACCTTTTTTCCGGTCAAAAGAAATGTTAATTGGACAAGCAGAATACAGAAAAAACCTTTTCGGAAATAAAATATGCAGATCACACACGTAGAACAAGGTAATTCATTAATATGCAGCACATGTAACGCGACAGCTGCTGCTGGAGAATATTGTAGACATTTTGATCGTCGGAATGAGTGAAAGAAAGTACTGGAAACTTCCAAATCTTTTTTAAAATTATTATTGTTGGAATAGGGGAAAGAACACTCTCGAAACTTCTGGAAAGGTTTCTTGTAGTATACTTGTTTACTTTTTTATATGGGAAAGGGACATATTGTAATTGTTGGAAGTATAAGGGGGACGGAAGTGTTTGGTTTTAATCGGGAATTGATTGCGGATTTTCCGGCATTGAAAAATGATATGACTCGGTGTACTTTTATGGAATTATAACTTGACTAAGATATAGTATAATGTAATATGTAGGGAATCAACATTAATGATTGCACCGGGACTCGAATGAGTATTCTCCCACGTGGAGAACCGTACGCTAAATTTTATGCTTGAAGTGTGAACTTGTTACTTATACATAACTATGAATTGTGTATGACATAACAGGTATATATAAATTATATTGTACAGAAAGTTAGCAGAATGCGCCCCCGGGAATCGAACCAGGACTCTTCCACGTGAAAAGCCGTACGACAGACATTTTGCTTAGCAGATGTTGTTACTTATATGTAGCTATGAATTGTGTAAGACATAACAGGTATATAAAAATATATTGTACAGAAAGTTAGCAGAATGCGCTTCCGGGAATCGAACCAGGACTCTTCCACGTGAAAAGCCATACGACAAACATTTTGCTTAGCAGATGTTGTTACTTATATGTAGCTATCAATTGTGTATAACATAACCGGTATATATAAATTATATTGTACAGAAAGTCAACAGAATGCGCCCTGGGAATCGAACCAGGACTCTTCCACGTGAAAAGCCATACGACAAACATTTTGCTTAGCAGATGTTGTTACTTATATATAGCTATGAATTGTGTATAACATAACAGGTATATATAAATTATATTGTACAGAAAGTCAACAGAATGCACCCTGGGAATCGAACCAGGACTCTTCCACGTGAAAAGCCGTACGACAAACATTTTGCTTAGCAGATGTTGTTACTTATACATAACTATGAATTGTGTAAGACGTATAACCGGTATTTAGAAAGTATATGGTAAGAATTATTATTATTATTATTATTATTATTATTATTGTAAACTTGTGTTTTGTTTCATAAACGCTAGTGTAACAATGAGGTTATATGGCGACAGAACGTTTAACGTTACCGCAGATTGAACTTAAAGGTTTTTCATGTTGAAAGCTAAGGCAAAAGAGACCCGAGACTGTTTGAACATATTACCCAGGATGAAATGTAGTAGTGAAGTTAAAAGGGAAACTTTATACTTATATTTTGTAATTGGAAATCGTAATACAGCAAATAATTAATTTTTAATTCTTTTATTGTTTTAGGTGGTGAAGGAAATAAAAAATTTAAATAGAAACAGTGGAGAACAAACCTTATTTTCCTGAATTGTTTGTTGTTGAAATATAGCGGAGGTTTTTAGTGAAAAGGAGTTATAGATTGGTTTTAAAATATGGATTCACTGAAACCGTTGGATCTTAGTTGTATGAAATATTGAAAATATTGGATAATGTGTGATATGAATATTGAATACTGAAATATCGACATAAAAGTTATTATAAGTGTTACATTCAACGAATATACCGGCTAGACTAAAGGAGACGGTGATGATGAGAAATTAATGAATATGGCGGAATGAAGAAAGTGGGAAGAAGCAGGAGAACTACAACAAAAACCCACGCACATAGTGTTTGTGCACCAAAAAGCTAACTTGAAACAAGCTGGGATCGAACCAAGACCCCATGCACCAGAGGTGAACACTGTATTGCGTACCCACCATAGCTTTTCTATGTATTATATTTGGATGAATAAAAGTGCGCATGTATAAGTTGGTGGAACGAGAATGTAGGTGGAAACGGGAGAACTTCACACACAATGTTTAAACTAGAAAATACACTTTGATTGAGGGAAAGCATTTTGTTTTAGAAGTGACTTTTTTATGATCAGCGCTATTTAATGTTTATGAACGAGGAAAGAAACTGTAGCAGTTATTGGAGAATTATACTTTTGAAACTCTTTATACAAAATTATGTGTTTATATAACTTCATACATACTACTAAAGAAGATATATGATGTACATTAAGGATGATTTTGACATTATTTAAACAGTGTAGGTAACGACTCTTAAGGCAATACAAGAGACGGACAATTATTTGACAGCGCAGATTGTGATAGTAATGGTGTGCTTGGTTTATTAGGATTAGTCATATGCAGATGGAAACAATTGCTTTAAATAAGAGATAGCACTTTGAACGTATAGTTTGGTTAAAAGTGCTTTACTTTAGAACTCATAACATTAAGTACAAGGTAACCAACACCATTGGCGATAACTATTAGCAGGACTGTGAGCGATGGGAATTAGCGTGTTGGAGAGACAGATACATTTTGCGTACATAATAATATTGAGTATGAATATTTGACTTTGGCACCTTGAAGATTATGCAACCGACAAGTTAAAAATGTTTTGAGGATTGCATATAATATTTACAGACAGTCTGATACGATTTTGTATTTTATTTGAAGTGTGATGAATGTTTGTTGAACTAAAAAAGGGTATTTTATTTATAGGTCTTGTTTGTAAGTTAGAAAAACAAGAAAATATTCTTGTAATGGTGTTATGACCGCCAGAAACGAAATAATAGCTAACATGTCCTTTTTACAGTTGAAATAGATTTCTGTCAATTTAAACTTTAATAAAAACTAGTCTGAATTTCGACAATTTTAAACTTTGTTGTAATTGTTACAATTGCATAAGAAAATAGTATTTTAATGTTTTAGTTGTCTGCTTATACAGAGCAGATATATTTGTGAGTGAATACATGACATACAGTTATAACATATCAGAAGTGATGTACTCCCGAAATTAGATCTTCCTAAACCTTAAAGAGATTATATTGTGCAGTTTTCACTTATTGAGTTAAATTTGGTAATTTAAGACGAACTGTGGTTTTGCTTTTTACCCACTGCAGTTGTATTGGATTGAAATACTGAACTTACTATATCTGGATTTTTAGTTACTGTTTTACTGTTTTACTGGTTCTGTATGGTTGCGAAACATGGTCACTTATTCTGAGGGAATAACATAGACTGAAAGTATTTGAGAACAGGATCCTGAGAAGAATATTCGGACCCAAGAGGAACGGGAATGAGGAATTGCGGGAACTTTATAACGAGGAACTACATAGTTTATACGGTTTACCCAACATTGTTAGAGTCGTCAAGTGTAGGAGGCTTAGGGGGCAGGTCATGTAGCTAGAATGGAAGAAAGTAGAAACGCTTTCAAAGTCTTGACTGGAAGACCCATAGGAAAACGACCATTAGGAAGACGTAGGCGCAGATGGGAGGATAATATTAAGATGGATCTCGCAGAGATAGGAATAAAAAGTAGAAACTGGATGCAATTAGCTAAGGATAGAAATCAGTGGAGAGCTTTTGTGAACGCGGCACTGAACCTGCGGGTTCCATAGGCGATAGAGTTAGTTAGTTTACTGGTTTTATGAATGATTTGGGAGGGCTGTTGTTTAAATTGGAATTTGAACCATTACTAATGCTTGTAACGAGAAACTATACATATCTATTGGGAAGTGTGGACTTTCTTTTACGCAGATGAGAAATAGCCTGTGTGTAAGACAGCAATACGAAAACGAATATTTGCACAACGAATTGAATTACTATTGCTTACAACAAGATTTATTTTAACTGTACCTGGGACTTTTGATTGATAAGTAAATTAGTAAATTATATTTTAAGCGGTGTTGAGATTTATTTTGTATTAGGTTATCGACTACTGTTTGGATTATTTTTAATTTATGTTTTATATAACAACAAGGTTATAAAGAACAATATAACAGTAATATGGGTTTTGAACCACAATAGGGATAAATTTAATGCAGTTGCTGTGTACATGAACTGTTATGGAACATTAATCACTTAGTATATAGCATTTTTATATTATTGTAACTGCAAGAGAACTGTATTATAAGACTACCTAACACATGTAAATAATAGTTAGAGCTAAAATACTGAGTTACTGGCAACTGAATTGTCAGTGAGAGTAATGTATTTTTAAAGAAATAAACTGATATTAGAAAAAATAATCTTAGTTGTTTGTATGCTATATGAAGAAACTAGTGTTTAAGAAACAGTGCATTAAAAGAAAAAAATAATTGTTTTCGAAGAATATGGTAGGAAACTGAAAATATTTAATACTTTGTTTTAGATTTTAGAGACATTACCAACGTAAGTAAATGATGAACTATTGTCGATTGAACGGGAATCACTGAGGTTGATACCTTGTGTTTAGTTTATGATATGAAGACTTTAACATTCTTGTTTACACAGTTACTTTTAAATGAAAACAACATATAATCTTGTATGCAGAATGGATTGAATTAAGGGCATACTTACGCGAGGGATTCATTGGATGCGGACCACATTTAAAACTTTATAACCCAACAAACATTTCAACACTTTGTTAAGAGAATTATGGTTGCAGTAGGAGAGAAATGTGTGATATACTGTAGAAAACTCGATGTTACAGTACCCTTGTACTCTTTATGTCTTATAAAAAGAAGTTAGTGTACTCTTTTGCTGAGGACAATATTGTAAAATTACGTGTCGTTTAATTGCAACTAGAATAATGTTACTTTAATAATGCTTAAACGCAGTCACTGTTAGTGCAGAATCCACCCTCCAACAATTTTCAGGATGTGCAGACCCTTACTTGGTATATGATTTTAAAAAGAATAAACATTGTACGGTAACCTCTTGAAACTTGTAGACCCACAGTGAAGTATAGTCGGATATGGGGGAGGGCGCGGTGACTTAGTGGTAGAAGAGATTTTGATGTTTGTGATTTAAAAACCGAGCAAGTGAACTTTGTGGTGGACAACATTTCTTTTCTCCTGGTACTTCCCATTTCCTACATTTATTTATTGGCTTAAATAGCTTATCCGATCTTTCTCTCTTGTAATAGAATCATTGCAAGGCTATGATCATACCTTATAATTATTATTATTAAATAATCCTTATTGAAGGTTTAATTTACTTCATGATTTCTTTGGAACAATAAAATTTTTTTGCTTGAGATGGATTGTTTTCTCAGGGAGGAAATGTTAGAATCATGAGAACTTGCTTACATGCTGTGTGCCAAACATAATAAGCCCTTGGCGGGCTAAGATCGAACCATGGACCCATCACGCGCCAGAGGTGAACGATTTGAAGGCGATGAAGAATATTTTATAATCACACAGTAGTATTAATAATTGTTTGAGATTCTTAGTATACTATGTGATACACAGGTTACACGAATTTTATTTTGTTCTTTTTGAACTAATGTTTAAGAGGACCAGAAGGATAGATTTCAAGAACCACCTATGGTTCAAGGATTACAGTTTTAATTTTACAGCTTTATACACATGCATTCAAAATTATATGGCCATTAGATGGTTGTATAAGATTCTTGTTGGACTTGATTTGATTTGAGTTTAACGTCTCTTTTCATCAGCGGAGCTATATGAGACGTGGACCTACTGATTAACGTGGAATCCGAACCACATGAGCTCCCGCCGGGAATCGAACCTGGGTAGACTTTTGTTGGAATAAATGTTTTCGCTGGAACCTTTTTTAAAATTTAATGTAAAACTTTAAACATAATGAAGAAAATAAGAACATACTGAGGTGAAATAAACTTGAAAACTTCCACCGTGCAAAAGAATTAAGGAAAACAGCCTCTGTTTTCAAGCTGAGACTATCCATGGTTGAGATTGACCACCAAATATAACGATTATTTCTCTCAGATGATGAGTTTGTATGCTTATCCCAGTAGCTAAAACTGGAAAAGTGAACCAGGTAGTGTTTGCAAAATGTATCTCCTCACGTCCAAGTCTATCAATTCGCTGACGACACAGCATTTCTAACAACGGCTCGTACTATCCAACGTATCAACAGACTAATGCAGCCAGCCATCAACACATTTGTCCACTGGTGTGACTTAATCTCAGAACATGTGCAATTGTGATGGACAAAAATTCCATGGGTAGTGGGGCTGGTGGACAACAACAACTTCACGAAACATCTGTTGGTATTAAAATTAACGATACATGAACTTTCAAAAGACGAAATGTTTCTTTATCTGGACTGTTAATACTTTTTTTTGAAATTTCATCGGAACAAGCATTCAACTTAAACTATAATAAACGAACGAACTATCTAGTTGCATTATAGGAGGGCGATACAGGTGCGGATGAAAAGTTTATGTATTGATTTTGAATACGAGTTGTGTGCGAGTAATTCAATTTTATTTAACTTTTAATATTAGAGATTATTTTATACGACCATTTAATATTTTATTATTTCTTATACATATTTGCTTTCATCACTTGTCCATTGTAATGTTAGTAGAAAAAATGTTTTATTTAACAACATGAGCACGAAAACCCACAGGAAAAATATTAGACAACATTCATAATTATCACTGTACGGAATACTTCTTTAAATGGAAACAGTTTGATCCATTGGTAGAGTGCACCCATCTGGCACGAAGATCCCTAGTTCAATCCCAAGACCGTGACAATTTGTGATGGACAACACCCTGTGGATATTCTCGGGGTTCTACATTTCCTACCACTTTCTTCATATTCAACATTTTTACAATCATTAGCCATTCAACGTTGCCTACTTGTAAAATGTCTCGAGTAGATGAGTATATAAGACTCATGCCAGAACAAAATGTTTTCTCTTTGCTCTCAAGCCAGAAAAAAAGCAGAAACTCATATCTACTTACCAGAAAAAATGTTTTCGATTTGCTCTCAAGCCAGAAAAGAAGAAACTCGTATCCACGAAACTTGTGAAATTTGGCGAGTAGCAACTCGAGAAATTTCACTTCGTGGATACGAGTTTCTTCTTTTCTGGCTTGAGAGCAAATCGAAAACATTTTTTCTGGTAAGTAGATATGAGTTTCTGCTTTTTTTCTGGCTTGAGAGCAAAGAGAAAACATTTTGTTCTGGCATGAGTCTTATATACTCATCTACTCGAGACATTTTACAAGTAGGCAACGTTGAATGGCTAATGATTGTAAAAATGTTGAATATGAAGAAAGTGGTAGGAAATGTAGAACCCCGAGAATATCCACAGGGTGTTGTCCATCACAAATTGTCACGGTCTTGGGATTGAACTAGGGATCTTCGTGCCAGATGGGTGCACTCTACCAATGGATCAAACTGTTTCCATTTAAAGAAGTATTCCGTACAGTGATAATTATGAATGTTGTCTAATATTTTTCCTGTGGGTTTTCGTGCTCATGTTGTTAAATAAAACATTTTTTCTACTAACATTACAATGGACAAGTGATGAAAGCAAATATGTATAAGAAATAATAAAATATTAAATGGTCGTATAAAATAATCTCTAATATTAAAAGTTAAATAAAATTGAATTACTCGCACACAACTCGTATTCAAAATCAATACATAAACTTTTCATCCGCACCTGTATCGCCCTCCTATAATGCAACTAGATAGTTCGTTCGTTTATTATAGTTTAAGTTGAATGCTTGTTCCGATGAAATTTCAAAAAAAAAGTATTAACAGTCCAGATAAAGAAACATTTCGTCTTTTGAAAGTTCATGTATCGTTAATTTTAATACCAACAGATGTTTCGTGAAGTTGTTGTTGTCCACCAGCCCCACTACCCATGGAATTTTTGTCCATCACAATTGCACATGTTCTGAGATTAAGTCACACCAGTGGACAAATGTGTTGATGGCTGGCTGCATTAGTCTGTTGATACGTTGGATAGTACGAGCCGTTGTTAGAAATGCTGTGTCGTCAGCGAATTGATAGACTTGGACGTGAGGAGATACATTTTGCAAACACTACCTGGTTCACTTTTCCAGTTTTAGCTACTGGGATAAGCATACAAACTCATCATCTGAGAGAAATAATCGTTATATTTGGTGGTCAATCTCAACCATGGATAGTCTCAGCTTGAAAACAGAGGCTGTTTTCCTTAATTCTTTTGCACGGTGGAAGTTTTCAAGTTTATTTCACCTCAGTATGTTCTTATTTTCTTCATTATGTTTAAAGTTTTACATTAAATTTTAAAAAAGGTTCCAGCGAAAACATTTATTCCAACAAAAGTCTACCCAGGTTCGATTCCCGGCGGGAGCTCATGTGGTTCGGATTCCACGTTAATCAGTAGGTCCACGTCTCATATAGCTCCGCTGATGAAAAGAGACGTTAAACTCAAATCAAATCAAGTCCAACAAGAATCTTATACAACCATCTAATGGCCATATAATTTTGAATGCATGTGTATAAAGCTGTAAAATTAAAACTGTAATCCTTGAACCATAGGTGGTTCTTGAAATCTATCCTTCTGGTCCTCTTAAACATTAGTTCAAAAAGAACAAAATAAAATTCGTGTAACCTGTGTATCACATAGTATACTAAGAATCTCAAACAATTATTAATACTACTGTGTGATTATAAAATATTCTTCATCGCCTTCAAATCGTTCACCTCTGGCGCGTGATGGGTCCATGGTTCGATCTTAGCCCGCCAAGGGCTTATTATGTTTGGCACACAGCATGTAAGCAAGTTCTCATGATTCTAACATTTCCTCCCTGAGAAAACAATCCATCTCAAGCAAAAAAATTTTATTGTTCCAAAGAAATCATGAAGTAAATTAAACCTTCAATAAGGATTATTTAATAATAATAATTATAAGGTATGATCATAGCCTTGCAATGATTCTATTACAAGAGAGAAAGATCGGATAAGCTATTTAAGCCAATAAATAAATGTAGGAAAATGGGAAGTACCAGGAGAAAAGAAATGTTGTCCACCACAAAGTTCACTTGCTCGGTTTTTAAATCACAAACATCAAAATCTCTTCTACCACTAAGTCACCGCGCCCTCCCCCATATCCGACTATACTTCAC
>NW_027656528.1:0-82661 GCF_964235325.1 Thermobia domestica
TATATATATATATATATATATATATATATATATATATATAAATACAATCAATACTTTGTGGCAAAAATTACAACCGGGCATATATATATATATATATATATATATATATATATATATATATATATATATATATATATATATATAATCATTATCTTTATTCGTTTATATTTATTCTCATTTATAACAAACTCCTTTATAGACACCAGTGGCGTATTTACGATTTTGTTTCGGGGAGGGCTTTGCTAACTTTCGGGTGGGGGGCTTTGCCTGAAAATGTGAAAATTCTGCAAGATATTTCATATAATTTACTATAGTAAGTAAGATTTCGGGGGCCGGAAGCCCCCCTAAATACACCACTGATAGACACCCTATTCCATCATTCTGCCCTAGACTGTTCAAAGCAGTCTCATTATATATATATATATATATATATATATATATATATATATATATATATATATATATACAGTGGCGTATTTACGATTTTGTTTCGTGGGGACTTTGCCTGAAAATGTGAAACTTCTGCAAGATATTTCATGGGGCTTAAGCCCGGAAGCCCCCTAAATACGCCACTGTATATATATATATATATATATATATATATATATATATATATATATATATATATATATATATATATATATTAAAATCAACAAGCCACTACATGAACTATAGTACACTGATCAATACGCGAGAATTTGTATGAACTAATACTAGATTCTTTCAGTACAAACTATTTCTGAAGTTTACACTTCACGGCTTCGTATTGTTTTTATATGCAATTAGAATTCAATATCATTAACTATTCTCTTAACTAAATGCGATTATATATTAAAAACAACAATGCGATCGTTCCAGAACGTAACGAAGAGAAAGAATTTGAAACTGCAGTCTGACGACAGAATTATATACCCTCTAAAGTCGGAAACACACTTAATTGTTTGCATACTTCCACAAAACATACAAACACCAAATTTTGCATACTTGTTCGTCATGGGATGTGAGTAATGGGAAAATTCCGATATCACGAAAAAGGCGACATTTTCCATGTAAATGAAGTGTCGAAATTTTTTGTCGTTTCGAAATGCTGGTTTTTAGAGTAGTTGCGCACACCATAGAAACGTCATATTTTGTCAGGCAGTGAAGCTAGGCACATAGTTTATGATAGAAAAAAGAGCTTTAAAATTCGTTTTCATTTCGCGGCGCAAATCGAAAAAATGTGAAATTTGTAATGGCTGTATCTAGGATGTTGAAATTTCGAGGTGATGTTTATTCTGATGCGTAGTTTGCGAATCCGCCCTTAAACTTGAAAAAAATAGTCATGTTCGGTGTAAGAAAGTCCTAGGAATGTCATAAGGGGGCGTCTAATTCTACACAACTTGTAGATAGGGTGGAATCACGAAATTGCGTTCAAGTGTGTAGAGTACAACGCATGTGTGGGGAAAAATCCGACATGTTGGAAAAGTCGTCATCTTCGATTCAAAATGGCCGCTCAAAAATTTGTAACCATGAAAATTGTAAGTTGTGCTCTTGGTAGGTAAGCCAGGTTTCGCTATGTTATTAAGGACGTAGTTCAGTTTAAGTGAAGAAACAAATCATTGGAGAAGTCGCCATCTTGAATTCAAAATTGCCATATTTTTGAATTGCCTTCATTTGGACTCTTATGTGATATATTCAGGAGAATAGAACAAACAGATTTCAACGTAGTAAGTTAGCTTCGCGGTAAAGTGTCTGCTTTCTGAGTAGCAGATCTGGGTTCGAATCCCCGCAGACCTTGTTTTATCTTGCGTTTTTTTTTCTTATCACGTTGCTTCATTTTACCAAATAGTTTCTGTTGGCATTGCGTGAACAAAATATTTTCGTTATTACAGACATAGACGGAAAGGATATATTTATACGCTAACTGTTGAGATGGTCTCGAAACTAGCAGTATGTTCGTTTAAAGTTTCGAGACGATACTGAAGTATTTAAAATCAAACATATGTAGCTTTGGAAATGGAGATCCCCAGTGTCTCTATCGGAAGCAATGTTCGGGGGAGGGGAGTATTACCCCGGGGGCACTGCTGATAACTTTCTATTTGTTATTGTATTATAAACGTATTATTTTGATCTTGCCAGGGGCGCTTCGAGAAGGCAGTGTCCCCCAAAAAGAGTCTGAAAGAAACATTGGGCATCATTTTCACGATATAGTGTCCATACAAGACAACAATACATTTTGTCTCGCAACAACAGTGTCTGCTTCAAACTGGAAACGATTGCAAAATATCTCTCCCCCTTTTATGTTCCTAGTTAAGATACATGCGTATACCAAATTTGAAGTGAATACCACAAATGGAAAGTATAAAATATTAATTTTAAGGAAATACACACACACACAGGGACGTACGCAGGGGGTGGGTCCTGGGGGTCCGGACCACCCCCGAAATTCCAACTTTTGCGTAAATTTAGGCTAATTTTTGGGACAAGTTTAGGAATTTCAATATAAAATACACTGATATTGTGTTTGGCCCCTCCCGAAATAAATTCCTGCGTACGCTACTGCGCACACACGCTCATACACACACAAAAATGGGCACATTTTGAAAATTGTCTCGTCGGCAGCGTACATAATTTTAATATATAAGATACGTGGAAAAGTGCCCTTTCGATTTAATGGTTTTAGTTGCGGGTCCGGTTGGAATGAATTGCCGTATATAATAAAGTCAAGCTTATTTTCAATCACCTATGCTATAAAAATAAACTTTCAAAGAAAGAAAAAGTGAGAGAAAAACTTGCTGGGAATCGAACCCAGGCCTATTGCACAGTAGTCTCACGTCGTTCCCCTACACTACTCAATTCCTTAGATTTTGGAGTTCCTACTTACTGCTCACATAGTACTGGTACGTAGCGGGCCCGCGTCTGTTGAATTATATACCTCTAAAGTCGGAAACACACTTAATTGTTTGCATACTTCCACAAAACATACAAACACCAAATTTTGCATACTTGTTCGTCATGGGATGTGAGTAATGGGAAAATTATGATATCACGAAAAAGGCGACATTTTCCATGTAAATGAAGTGTCGAAATTTTTTGTCGTTTCGAAATGCTGGTTTTTAGAGTAGTTGCGCACACCATAGAAACGTCATATTTTGTCAGGCAGTGAAGCTAGGCACATAGTTTATGATAGAAAAAAGAGCTTTAAAATTCGTTTTCATTTCGCGGCGCAAATCGAAAAAATGTGAAATTTGTAATGGCTGTATCTAGGATGTTGAAATTTCGAGGTGATGTTTATTCTGATGCGTAGTTTGCGAATCCGCCCTTAAACTTGAAAAAAATAGTCATGTTCGATGTAAGAAAGTGCTAGGAATGTCATAAGGGGGCGTCTAATTCTACACAACTTGTAGATAGGGTGGAATCACGAAATTGCGTTCAAGTGTGTAGAGTACAACGCATGTGTGGGGAAAAATCCGACATGTTGGAAAAGTCGTCATCTTCGATACAAAATGGCCGCTCAAAAATTTGTAACCATGAAAATTGTAAGTTGTGCTCTTGGTAGGTAAGCCAGGTTTCGCTATGTTATTAAGGACGTAGTTCAGTTTAAGTGAAGAAACAAATCATTGGAGAAGTCGCCATCTTGAATTCAAAATTGCCATATTTTTGAATTGCCTTCATTTGGACTCTTATGTGATATATTCAGGAGAATAGAACAAACAGATTTCAACGTAGTAAGTTAGCTCCGCGGTAAAGTGTCTGCTTTCTGAGTAGCAGATCTGGGTTCGAATCCCCGCAGACCTTGTTTTATCTTGCGTTTTTTTTCTTATCACGTTGCTTCATTTTACCAAATAGTTTCTGTTGGCATTGCGTGAACAAAATATTTTCGTTATTACAGACATAGACGGAAAGGATATATTTATACGCTAACTGTTGAGATGGTCTCGAAACTAGCAGTATGTTCATTTAAAGTTTCGAGACGATACCGAAGTATTTAAAATCAAACATATGTAGCTTTGGAAATGGAGATCCCCAGTGTCTCTATCGGAAGCAATGTTCGGGGGAGGGGAGTATTACCCCGGGGGCACTGCTGATAACTTTCTATTTGTTATTGTATTATAAACGTATTATTTTGATCTTGCCAGGGGCGCTTCGAGAAGGCAGTGTCCCCCAAAAAGAGTCTGAAAGAAACATTGGGCATCATTTTCACGATATAGTGTCCATACAAGACAACAATACATTTTGTCTCGCAACAACAGTGTCTGCTTCAAACTGGAAACGATTGCAAAATATCTCTCCCCCTTTTATGTTCCTAGTTAAGATACATGCGTATACCAAATTTGAAGTGAATACCACAAATGGAAAGTATAAAATATTAATTTTCAGGAAATACACACACACACAGGGACGTACGCAGGGGTTGGTCCTGGGGGTCCGGACCACCCCCGAAATTCCAACTTTTGCGTAAATTTAGGCTAATTTTTGGGACAAGTTTAGGAATTTCAATATAAAATACACTGATATTGTGTTTGGCCCCTCCCGAAATAAATTCCTGCGTACGCTACTGCGCACACACGCTCATACACACACAAAAATGGGCACATTTTGAAAATTGTCTCGTCGGCAGCGTACATAATTTTAATATATAAGATACGTGGAAAAGTGCCCTTTCGATTTAATAGTTTTAGTTGCGGGTCCGGTTGGAATGAATTGCCGTATATAATAAAGTCAAGCTTATTTTCAATCACCTATGCTATAAAAATAAACTTTCAAAGAAAGAAAAAGTGAGAGAAAAACTTGCTGGGAATCGAACCCAGGCCTATTGCACAGTAGTCTCACGTCGTTCCCCTACACTACTCAATTCCTTAGATTTTGGAGTTCCTACTTACTGCTCACATAGTACTGGTACGTAGCGGGCCCGCGTCTGTTGAATTATTATATACCTCTAAAGTCGGAAACACACTTAATTGTTTGCATACTTCCACAAAACATACAAACACCAAATTTTGCATACTTGTTTGTCATGGGATGTGAGTAATGGGAAAATTCCGATATCACGAAAAAGGCGACATTTTCCATGTAAATGAAGTGTCGAAATGTTTCGTTGTTTCGAAATGCTGGTTTTTAGAGTAGTACCGCACACCATAGAAACGTCATATTTTGTCAGGCAGTGAAGCTAGGCACATAGTTTATGATAGAAAAAAGAGCTTTAAAATTCGTTTTCATTTCGCGGCGCAAATCGAAAAAATGTGAAATTTGTAATGGCTGTATCTAGGATGTTGAAATTTCGAGGTGATGTTTATTCTGATGCGTAGTTTGCGAATCCGCCCTTAAACTTGAAAAAAATAGTCATGTTCGATGTAAGAAAGTGCTAGGAATGTCATAAGGGGGCGTCTAATTCTACACAACTTGTAGATAGGGTGGAATCACGAAATTGCGTTCAAGTGTGTAGAGTACAACGCATGTGTGGGGAAAAATCCGACATGTTGGAAAAGTCGTCATCTTCGATACAAAATGGCCGCTCAAAAATTTGTAACCATGAAAATTGTAAGTTGTGCTCTTGGTAGGTAAGCCAGGTTTCGCTATGTTATTAAGGACGTAGTTCAGTTTAAGTGAAGAAACAAATCATTGGAGAAGTCGCCATCTTGAATTCAAAATTGCCATATTTTTGAATTGCCTTCATTTGGACTCTTATGTGATATATTCAGGAGAATAGAACAAACAGATTTCAACGTAGTAAGTTAGCTCCGCGGTAAAGTGTCTGCTTTCTGAGTAGCAGATCTGGGTTCGAATCCCCGCAGACCTTGTTTTATCTTGCGTTTTTTTTCTTATCACGTTGCTTCATTTTACCAAATAGTTTCTGTTGGCATTGCGTGAACAAAATATTTTCGTTATTACAGACATAGACGGAAAGGATATATTTATACGCTAACTGTTGAGATGGTCTCGAAACTAGCAGTATGTTCGTTTAAAGTTTCGAGACGATACTGAAGTATTTAAAATCAAACATATGTAGCTTTGGAAATGGAGATCCCCAGTGTCTCTATCGGAAGCAATGTTCGGGGAAGGGGAGTATTACCCCGGGGGCACTGCTGATAACTTTCTATTTGTTATTGTATTATAAACGTATTATTTTGATCTTGCCAGGGGCGCTTCGAGAAGGCAGTGTCCCCCAAAAGAGTCTGAAAGAAACATTGGGCATCATTTTCACGATATAGTGTCCATACAAGACAACAATACATTTTGTCTCGCAACAACAGTGTCTGCTTCAAACTGGAAACGATTGCAAAATATCTCTCCCCCTTTTATGTTCCTAGTTAAGATACATGCGTATACCAAATTTGAAGTGAATACCACAAATGGAAAGTATAAAATATTAATTTTAAGGAAATACACACACACACAGGGACGTACGCAGGGGGTGGGTCCTGGGGGTCCGGACCACCCCCGAAATTCCAACTTTTGAGTAAATTTAGGCTAATTTTTGGGACAAGTTTAGGAATTTCAATATAAAATACACTGATATTGTGTTTGGCCCCTCCCGAAATAAATTTCTGCGTACGCTACTGCGCACACACGCTCATAAACACACAAAAATGGGCACATTTTGAAAATTGTCTCGTCGGCAGCGTACATAATTTTAATATTTAAGATACGTGGAAAAGTGCCCTTTCGATTTAATAGTTTTAGTTGCGGGTCCGGTTGGAATGAATTGCCGTATATAATAAAGTCAAGCTTATTTTCAATCACCTATGCAATAAAAATAAACTTTCAAAGAAAGAAAAAGTGAGAGAAAAACTTGCTGGGAATCGAACCCAGGCCTATTGCACAGTAGTCTCACGTCGTTCCCCTACACTACTCAATTCCTTAGATTTTGGAGTTCCTACTTACTGCTCACATAGTACTGGTACGTAGCGGGCCCGCGTCTGTTGAATTATATACCTCTATAATCGGAAACACACTTAATTGTTTGCGTACTTCCACAAAACATACAAACACCAAATTTTGCATACTTGTTCGTCATGGGATGTGAGTAATGGGAAAATTCCGATATCACGAAAAAGGCGACATTTTCCATGTAAATGAAGTGTCGAAATGTTTCGTTGTTTTGAAATGCTGGTTTTTAGAGTAGTTCCGCACACCATAGAAACGTCATATTTTGTCAGGCAGTGAAGCTAGGAACATAGTTTATGATAGAAAAAAGAGCATTAAAATTCGTTTTCGTTTCGCGGCGCAAATCGAAAAAATGTGAAATTTGTAATGGCTGTATCTAGGAGGTAGAAATTTCGAGGTGATGTTTATTCTGATGCGTAGTTTGCGAATCCGCCCTTAAACTTGAAAAAAATAGTCATGTTCGGTGTAAGAAAGTGCTAGGAATATTATAAGGGGGCGTCTAATTCTACACAATTTGTAGATATGGTGGAATCACGAAATTGCGTTCAAGTGTGTAGAGTACAGCGCATGTGAGGGGAAAATTCCGACATGTTGGAAAAGCCGTCATCTTCGATTCAAAATGGCGGCTCAAAAATTTGTAACCATGAAAATTGTAAGATGTGCTCTTGGTAGGTAAGCCAGGTTTCGCTATGTTATTAAGGACGTAGTTCAGTTTAAGTGAAGAAACAAATCATTGGAGAAGTCGCCATCTTGAATTCAAAATTGCCATATTTTTGAATTGCCTTCATTTGGCCTCTTATGTGGTATATTGAGAAGAATAGAACAACCAGAATACAACGTAGTAAATAAGCTCCGCGGTAAAGTGTCTGGTTTCTGAGTAGCAGGTCTGGGTTCGAATCCCCGCCGACCTTGTTTTATCTTGCGTTTTTTTTTCTTATCACGTTGCTTTGTTTTATCAAAATAATTTCTGTTGGCATTGCGTGAACAAAATATTTTCGTTATTACAGACATAGACGGAAAGAATATATTTATACGCTAACTGTTGAGATGGTCTCGAAACTAGGCAGTATGTTCGTGTAAAGTTTCGAGACGATACTGAAGTATTTAAAATCAAACATATGTAGTATTGAAATGGAGCATCACCAGTGTCTCTATCGGAAGCAATGTTCGGGGGGGGGGAGTATTACCCCGGGGGCACTGCTGATAACATTCTATTTGTTATTGTATTATATACGTATTATTTTGATCTCGCCAGGGGCGCTCTGAGGAGGCAGTGTTCCCCAAAAAGAGTCTGAAAGAAACAATGGGCATCCTTTTCACGATGTAGTGTCCATACAAGACAACAATACATTTTGTCTCGCGACAACAGTGTCTACTTCAAACCGGAAACGATTGCAAAATATCTCTCTCCCCTTTTATGTCCCTCGTTAAGATACCTGCGTATACCAAATTTGGAGTGAATACCACAAATGGAAAGTATAAAATATTAATTTTAAGAAAATACACACACATACAGAGACGTACACAGGGGGTGGTTCCTGGGGGTACGGACCACCCCCGAAATTCCAACTTTTGTATAAATTTAGCCTAATTTTTGGGATAAGTTTAGGAATTTCAATATAAAATACACAGATATTGAGTTTGGACCCCTCCCGAAATAAATTCCTGCGTACGCCACTGCACACACACGCTCATACACACACACAAATGGGCCCCTCTTGAAAATTGTCTCGTCGGCAGCGTACATATTTATAATATATAAGATACGTGGGAAAGTGCCCCTTTCGATTTAATAGTTTTAGTTGCGGGTCCGGTTGGAATGAAATGCCATATATGATAGAGTCAAGCTTATTTTCAATCACCTATGCTATAAAAATAAACTTTCAAAGAAAGAAAAAGTGACAGAAAAACTTGTTGGGATTCGAACGCAGGTCTCCCGCCTAGTAGGCTCATGTCATTCCCCTACACTACTCAATTCCTTAGATTCTGGACTTCCTACCTACTGCTCACATAGTACTGGTACGTAGCGGGCCCGCGTCTGTGGAATTATATGCCTCTATAATCGGAAACACACTTAATTGTTTGCGTACTTCCACAAAACATACAAACACCAAATTTTGCATACTTGTTCGTCATGGGATGTGAGTAATGGGAAAATTCCGATATCACGAAAAAGGCGACATTTTCCATGTAAATGAAGTGTCGAAATGTTTCGTTGTTTTGAAATGCTGGTTTTTAGAGTAGTTCCGCACACCATAGAAACGTCATATTTTGTCAGGCGGTGAAGCTAGGAACATAGTTTATGATAGTAAAAAGAGCATTAAAATTCGTTTTCGTTTCGCGGCGCAAATCGAAAAAATGTGAAATTTGTAATGGCTGTATCTAGGAGGTAGAAATTTCGAGGTGATGTTTATTCTGATGCGTAGTTTGCGAATCCGCCCTTAAACTTGAAAAAAATAGTCATGTTCGGTGTAAGAAAGTGCTAGGAATATTATAAGGGGGCGTCTAATTCTACACAATTTGTAGATATGGTGGAATCACGAAATTGCGTTCAAGTGTGTAGAGTACAGCGCATGTGAGGGGAAAATTCCGACATGTTGGAAAAGCCGTCATCTTCGATTCAAAATGGCGGCTCAAAAATTTGTAACCATGAAAATTGTAAGATGTGCTCTTGGTAGGTAAGCCAGGTTTCGCTATGTTATTAAGGACGTAGTTCAGTTTAAGTGAAGAAACAAATCATTGGAGAAGTCGCCATCTTGAATTCAAAATTGCCATATTTTTGAATTGCCTTCATTTGGCCTCTTATGTGGTATATTGAGAAGAATAGAACAACCAGAATACAACGTAGTAAGTTAGTTCCGCGGTAAAGTGTCTGGTTTCTGAGTAGCAGGTCTGGGTTCGAATCCCCGCCGACCTTATTTTATCTTGCGTTTTTTTTTCTTATCACGTTGCTTTGTTTTATCAAAATAATTTCTGTTGGCATTGCGTGAACAAAATATTTTCGTTATTACAGACATAGACGGAAAGAATATATTTATACGCTAACTGTTGAGATGGTCTCGAAACTAGGCAGTATGTTCGTGTAAAGTTTCGAGACGATACTGAAGTATTTAAAATCAAACATATGTAGCATTGGAAATGGAGCATCACCAGTGTCTCTATCGGAAGCAATGTTCGGGGGGGAGGAGTATTACCCCGGGGGCACTGCTGATAACATTTTATTTGTTATTGTATTATATACGTATTATTTTGATTTCGCCAGGGGCGCTCTGAGGAGGCAGTGTTCCCCAAAAAGAGTCTGAAAGAAACAATGGGCATCCTTTTCACGATGTAGTGTCCATACAAGACAACAATACATTTTCTCTCGCGACAACAGTGTCTACTTCAAACCGGAAACGATTGCAAAATATCTCTCTCCCCTTTTATGTCCCTCGTTAAGATACCTGCGTATACCAAATTTGGAGTGAATACCACAAATGGAAAGTATAAAATATTAATTTTAAGAAAATACACACACATACAGAGACGTACACAGGGGGTGGTTCCTGGGGGTACGGACCACCCCCGAAATTCCAACTTTTGTGTAAATGTAGCCTAATTTTTGGGACAAGTTTAGGAATTTCAATATAAAATACACAGATATTGAGTTTGGACCCCTCCCGAAATAAATTCCTGCGTACGCCACTGCACACACACGCTCATACACACACACAAATGGGTCCCTCTTGAAAATTGTCTCGTCGGCAGCGTACATATTTATAATATATAAGATACGTGGGAAAGCGCCCCTTTCGATTTAATAGTTTTAGTTGCGGGTCCGGTTGGAATGAAATGCCGTATATGATAGAGTCAAGCTTATTTTCAATCACCTATGGTATAAAAATAAACTTTCAAAGAAAGAAAAAGTGACAGAAAAACTTGTTGGGATTCGAACGCAGGTCTCCCGCCTAGTAGGCTCATGTCATTCCCCTACACTACTTTTTTTTTTATCACTTTTTATTTTTACTAATTGACGTTACATATTGTATCAAAATACAAAAATAAAGTTACATATTGGTACACACTGTGTACATTGGTACAAAGTCAATGTATAGTAGGGAAAATTAAACAAAAAAAAAATTACATGCCAATTATAGCGGGCGTCCATACAATAAGTAGTTGAGGTAATGTGCAAAGAGTTTTTTCTTTCTTGGTGGTGGGAATTTACCATATCGTGAACACAGGAAATCCTTGTATGTGTGATGTGCTTGAGGTAACCTAGGCAGCAGAATAAATTCTATAGTATTAGCCGATAGCCAAACAACAGAATTTTGCTTCTCTGTAGGAAAAAATCTAAAATCAGGAAACAAGATCATTTGAACAGTAATGCAATCCAAGCTTATTTTACACAAGTACTGAACCATTTCACGATAAGTTTTCCAGACGGAGAGCGATTCGTTGCAGGTAGTGAGACGATGTTCCAAAGTATCAACTTTCCCACAAATATGACATTGGTTGTCATCTGTAATTTGAAGATGATGCCGTTTAGCCTTAGTATCTATTATGTTATTAACAGATCTGTACCATAACGAACGAGCTGAGGTGGACACAAAATTACATGAAATGTTCCTCCAAATACGTTGCCAATTCGCAGATGGGAATTTGGAAATTATATGATGACGTTCGCTGGGTTGTTCGTGTAGAAACAATTTATAGAGAAGTTTTACTGTTTGAGGTAAGTTTTGCAGGCCACTCACAGACAAATAAAAATAATTACATATGACATCTTTAAAATACCAGAAATCGGTAGGAATCATAGATAAGTTCACTGGTAGTATGCCATCATTAGTAGCTACGAGAGACGAAAGGAGCGTAGTACTGAGGTGATCTCCAATACCTTGAATGTTTTGGAATCCCCGGTGAGAAAATAAGGCTTTCGTTTTGCTGGCAACATGTAGAAGGTTTAGTCCCCCGGCACTATATGGTAGACATGGAATTGGATAGCGTACTCGAAAAATCATACCTGTGCACACAAACCAGTTAGCAATGCTGGTGAACTTCTGAATGTAAGGTGTAGGCATAGGCAGAATTTGACAGATGTACCACAACTTGGAAAAGGCATATGTATTTACAAAGTAGACCCTAGATATCAACGAGAGGTTACGAGATCTATGCTGATGTAAAACAGATCTTATCTTCAGAAAAACATGGTCAAAATTTTTGGCTATACTCTCATGCAAGTTACAGGAAAAATAAATGCCAAGTACTTTCATATTCTTCACTACTTGAGGAAAATTTTTAAATGCAGTTGTAGAACCATTTCCTAACGGCAGGAGGTTCGTTTTCAGTCTATTAAGAACTGCTCCTGACTGTTCAGAGTACTCTTGAACGCAGTCTTCAACTATTGCTAAATCCTGTGGATCACGAAGGAAAACATGCACATCATCAGCAAAACTATACACCTTGACAGGAACATTACAAATATTAAGGCCTTGGATACGCTCGGCAATTCTGTATAGTAGGGGACAGATAGAAATGACAAAAAGAGTCATGCTTAATGGACATCCTTGCCTGACGCTGCGTTTGAGTTGAAAAGGTGTAGTAAGGAACCCATTGATTTTTAATTTTGATTGCGCATCATCATACAGGACGCGAATCCAACGAACAAATAAGTCTCCAACGTTCATATGCTTCATTAGCGACCACAAATAATTGTGATCTACACGATCAAAGGCTTGGTTAAAATCTAAGGCAAGCAAGGCATGACTAGTAGTGTGAGTCTGAAAATTTGCGATAACATCTCGAATAGTTTGAAGTACGTGGTATATTTTCTTCACACCTACTCTTGCATATTGAAATGGTCCAGCAAGAATATCAATATAGAGTCTGAGTCTGTTGTTCAAACAACGGGCAAGTAACTTGTAATCACAATTGAGGAGAGTGATAGGGCGATAATGATTAACACTTGTGGGATGTGCTTGCTTAGGTATAAATACTGTAACACCTGGGCTACGATACAGTCGCTGTGGGTTAGTACTGAAATACTCGTTAACGATACAGGTCAGTATTTCACCAATGAGAGGGAAAAACTTGACATACCATTCTGCAGAGATTCCATCGAGCCCTGGAGATTTACCTTTGGGAGCTGCAAGGACAGCGTGCTGTACCTCTTCAATACTAAAAGGGCGAACAAGAGATTGCTGTGCAGCATCATCAAGAAGAGCAGAGGGTGGTGTAGAAAATTCCTCAGACGTTGGAGTAATGTTAGCCATACCATAAAGTTTGGAGTAGTGCAACCAAAACACATGTTTAATGGAAGCAGCATCCTGATGAAGATGTCCTTCGTCATCAGTGATTCGATGGATCCATTTTCCTTGGCCTCGTTTGATTTCTTTGAGAATATGATGTAATGATGGCTCTTCATCAGCATCTATTATTGGAACCTTGCTTCTGACCTTGATACCTGCTACACGGCGGCGATGCAAATTGAGAAGCAAGGCTTGATAACGCTTAACCTGAGAGAACATAGTGAAGTCAGAAACAGCTGAACAGCGAGCTTCGCGCAAACACCTGGTATAAAAGTAAAGCAGATTACGAAGATCTCTGGACTTTTCAGCTGAGTACCACCGACAGAAACTTGCAAACCGTGGTTTGAAATAAGCATGCCACCAATCACTAACAGTGGGAAAGTATTGACGTTGTCTAAGCCAGTAATGCCATTTGGATTGAAACTCAGCACAAAATTGATCGTCTTCCAATAACGATGCGTTGAATTGCCAATAACCGCGACCTCGTTCAACACTTAGATCAGGAATGGTGAAGGATACAATATAAGCTGAGTGATCAGAAAAGGAGGTGGGGGCAATTTCAACTTGCTTAATGCATGGCACCAATACGGGAGATACATATATGCGGTCAAGGCGTGACGCACTCTGGTGTGATAGATAAGTGTAATCCCGGGCTTGCGGCTTCAGACAGATCCATGTGTCTCGTAAATGAAGTCCAGTCACTAATTCCTGGAGAGCATGGCAGTAGTTAAATCCCGGCGTTTGATCTTCAGGCCTTAAAACGCAATTGTAATCTCCCGCCAAAATTAACCTTTCAACATTGGATCCAAGCGACAGAGCAACGTCCTGGGAAAAGAAGGTATTTCGCCTGGTTCGAGCTTGTGAACCACTCGGAGAATAAAGATTGACAAGATTGATATCGCCTAGGTTACCACGTATGATTCGAGCGGATGGATGGAACTCAGGAGAAGAGAAACTTGTTGAATCGCGAAAAACAATCGCTGTACCAGTGCCACTATTGTCAAAATTATTTTCAACAGTATAATTTGGACCGAGATTCAGTTCAAAAAGACCAACTTCTTGTAAAAGGGCAACATCAATACCCTCTACATGCAAAAAGTCACGTAGTGCAGATTGTTTGGCAGAACTTTGCAAATTATTAATGTTAATGGTAGCAATTTTAAGCATCATCACACTAGAAAGCACAGAACACCACCAATACAAAAGAAAGAGCGAAGAAAATAAAGATAAAAGCATAATTAAAAACAAGTAAAACTGTGCAGGGAAGCGTAGAACATCGGAACGACATACAAGTCAATCTAACGCAGTATAGGAGATACTAACTTACCATAACACGATTGATCTCGAGCCATTAAAACATAACACATACACCAACCATGATATTATGACATAGTATCAATATTTGTAGACAGAATAGATGTGGTCGGGTCATTTTCACATTTCTTAAACAGTTTTTGACTCAGTTCATTACGTTTGGAACGCTTGCGGCGATTTCGATTTTCGTCACTAATTGCATTGAAGTCCGTGATAGGAGAAGCTCCCTGCATCTCACTAGGCTGGGATGGTGTGGGTGGTGCACGAAGCATATCCTCAGATGAACCACAATTGTCCTGGGAACCAGAAGTACAGCACTCGTTATGATGAACGAGCGTAGAAGCCGACGTAATCGAGGAGAAGTCCTGTTCACCAGAAACTGGTTCAACATCCGTAGCACAATTAGACAAGGGGGCATCAGATGTAATTGGTAACTGCTGTGGGGCTTCTGTTTTTTCAGTGGAAGGATTAGGACATGCACGTACAGACAATTCTGAAGAGACACGAGTAGCATTGTTCGACTCACAGGAAACATTCGTAGTTGGTAGTTCTGGAAATTGAGTTGCATCTACTGTAGGCACACTTGGGTCAGATGAGCATGATACAGTGATGGTGGGTTTGTTCCAAGGGCGGGAAGGAATGGGCAAACTGTCAAATTTAGGCATGAGACGACCTGCAGAATTATTAGTGCGAAGTGTAGGGGCTACCTTAGCTGCATAACTGTTGGGATCACTGGGAACTCGAAGGGGGCAATTAGAATACATATGTGCCCCATAGCACCTGAGGCATGTACGGGTCTGATTGGGGTACGTAACACAAAACTTCTGTCCTTGAATTACAACAAACGATGGAATAGGTCGTTTCACTTCCATTCGTATCAACTTACGCCCGGTTCGTATAGGGTAAACATGATCAGCAGAATAAAGTTCATCTGAAATTTTAGAAATAACACCATAGTCCCCAAGAACTCTTCTAATTTCAGCATCATCAAGTTCCATTGGCGTACAAAGCAACTTAACGGTTACAATTTGCACATCGGCCCACAAAACTGGTACTGGATGTTTCCCATCTGTATCACTATAGTACACAGTTCCGTCAGAAGCACGCAAAACTGATTCACAAAGCTCTTCGGTACGAAGTTTCACATACAACAATTTGCGATAAACATCCATTTCGATACTTAATACATCATCAACAGTACACTTGAAGTTATCACTGAGCCACTGATGCAAACTCAAGGTGCTTGGTCGCTGCGAAACACCACCAAAATCATATTTAAGAGTATTTACCCTTTTTAACGACATGGTTCATTCAACTAATTCACTCACAAAAAGAACACAGAAAAAAAGAAAGAAAAAAAAAAACAACAGCAAACCTGATTGCTAAGGAAGGCTGCGTTGAAAGTAAACACGTCAGAGCTTGTTGCACAGAGCGAAGACACGTCTACTCACTTCAACAAGCAAACACAGTATTATACTACTCAATTCCTTAGATTCTGGACTTCCTACCTACTGCTCACATAGTACTGGTACGTAGCGGGCCCGCGTCTGTGGAATTATATACCTCTATAATCGGAAACACACTTAATTGTTTGCGTACTTCCACAAAACATACAAACACCAAATTTTGCATACTTGTTCGTCATGGGATGTGAGTAATGGGAAAATTCCGATATCACGAAAAAGGCGACATTTTCCATGTAAATGAAGTGTCGAAATGTTTCGTTGTTTTGAAATGCTGGTTTTTAGAGTAGTTCCGCACAGCATAGAAACGTCATATTTTGTCAGGCAGTGAAGCTAGGAACATAGTTTATGATAGAAAAAAGAGCATTAAAATTCGTTTTCGTTTCGCGGCGCAAATCGAAAAAATGTGAAATTTGTAATGGCTGTATCTAGGAGGTAGAAATTTCGAGGTGATGTTTATTCTGATGCGAAGTTTGCGAATCCGCCCTTAAACTTGAAAAAAATAGTCATGTTCGGTGTAAGAAAGTGCTAGGAATATTATAAGGGGGCGTCTAATTCTACACAATTTGTAGATATGGTGGAATCACGAAATTGCGTTCAAGTGTGTAGAGTACAGCGCATGTGAGGGGAAAATTCCGACATGTTGGAAAAGCCGTCATCTTCGATTCAAAATGGCGGCTCAAAAATTTGTAACCATGAAAATTGTAAGATGTGCTCTTGGTAGGTAAGCCAGGTTTCGCTATGTTATTAAGGACGTAGTTCAGTTTAAGTGAAGAAACAAATCATTGGAGAAGTCGCCATCTTGAATTCAAAATTGCCCTATTTTTGAATTGCCTTCATTTGGCCTCTTATGTGGTATATTGAGAAGAATAGAACAACCAGAATACAACGTAGTAAGTAAGCTCCGCGGTAAAGTGTCTGGTTTCTGAGTAGCAGGTCTGGGTTCGAATCCCCGCCGACCTTGTTTTATCTTGCGTTTTTTTTTCTTATCACGTTGCTTTGTTTTATCAAAATAATTTCTGTTGGCATTGCGTGAACAAAATATTTTCGTTATTACAGACATAGACGGAAAGAATATATTTATACGCTAACTGTTGAGATGGTCTCGAAACTAGGCAGTATGTTCGTGTAAAGTTTCGAGACGATACTGAAGTATTTAAAATCAAACATATGTAGTATTGAAATGGAGCATCACCAGTGTCTCTATCGGAAGCAATGTTCGGGGGGGGAGTATTACCCCGGGGGCACTGCTGATAACGTTCTATTTGTTATTGTATTATATACGTATTATTTTGATCTCGCCAGGGGCGCTCTGAGGAGGCAGTGTTCCCCAAAAAGAGTCTGAAAGAAACAATGGGCATCCTTTTCACGATGTAGTGTCCATACAAGACAACAATACATTTTGTCTCGCGACAACAGTGTCTACTTCAAACCGGAAACGATTGCAAAATATCTCTCTCCCCTTTTATGTCCCTCGTTAAGATACCTGCGTATACCAAATTTGGAGTGAATACCACAAATGGAAAGTATAAAATATTAATTTTAAGAAAATACACACACATACAGAGACGTACACAGGGGGTGGTTCCTGGGGGTACGGACCACCCCCGAAATTCCAACTTTTGTATAAATGTAGCCTAATTTTTGGGACAAGTTTAGGAATTTCAATATAAAATACACAGATATTGAGTTTGGACCCCTCCCGAAATAAATTCCTGCGTACGCCACTGCACACACACGCTCATACACACACACAAATGGGCCCCTCTTGAAAATTGTCTCGTCGGCAGCGTACATATTTATAATATATAAGATACGTGGGAAAGTGCCCCTTTCGATTTAATAGTTTTAGTTGCGGGTCCGGTTGGAATGAAATGCCATATATGATAGAGTCAAGCTTATTTTCAATCACCTATGCTATAAAAATAAACTTTCAAAGAAAGAAAAAGTGACAGAAAAACTTGTTGGGATTCGAACGCAGGTCTCCCGCCTAGTAGGCTCATGTCATTCCCCTACACTACTCAATTCCTTAGATTCTGGACTTCCTACCTACTGCTCACATAGTACTGGTACGTAGCGGGCCCGCGTCTGTGGAATTATATACCTCTATAATCGGAAACACACTTAATTGTTTGCGTACTTCCACAAAACATACAAACACCAAATTTTGCATACTTGTTCGTCATGGGATGTGAGTAATGGGAAAATTCCGATATCACGAAAAAGGCGACATTTTCCATGTAAATGAAGTGTCGAAATGTTTCGTTGTTTTGAAATGCTGGTTTTTAGAGTAGTTCCGCACAGCATAGAAACGTCATATTTTGTCAGGCAGTGAAGCTAGGAACATAGTTTATGATAGAAAAAAGAGCATTAAAATTCGTTTTCGTTTCGCGGCGCAAATCGAAAAAATGTGAAATTTGTAATGGCTGTATCTAGGAGGTAGAAATTTCGAGGTGATGTTTATTCTGATGCGTAGTTTGCGAATCCGCCCTTAAACTTGAAAAAAATAGTCATGTTCGGTGTAAGAAAGTGCTAGGAATATTATAAGGGGGCGTCTAATTCTACACAATTTGTAGATATGGTGGAATCACGAAATTGCGTTCAAGTGTGTAGAGTACAGCGCATGTGAGGGGAAAATTCCGACATGTTGGAAAAGCCGTCATCTTCGATTCAAAATGGCGGCTCAAAAATTTGTAACCATGAAAATTGTAAGATGTGCTCTTGGTAGGTAAGCCAGGTTTCGCTATGTTATTAAGGACGTAGTTCAGTTTAAGTGAAGAAACAAATCATTGGAGAAGTCGCCATCTTGAATTCAAAATTGCCATATTTTTGAATTGCCTTCATTTGGCCTCTTATGTGGTATATTGAGAAGAATAGAACAACCAGAATTCAACGTAGTAAGTTAGCTCCGCGGTAAAGTGTCTGGTTTCTGAGTAGTAGGTCTGGGTTCGAATCCCCGCCGACCTTGTTTTATCTTGCGTTTTTTTTCTTATCACGTTGCTTTGTTTTATCAAAATAATTTCTGTTGGCATTGCGTGAACAAAATATTTTCGTTATTACAGACATAGACGGAAAGAATATATTTATACGCTAACTGTTGAGATGGTCTCGAAACTAGGCAGTATGTTCGTGTAAAGTTTCGAGACGATACTGAAGTATTTAAAATCAAACATATGTAGTATTGAAATGGAGCATCACCAGTGTCTCTATCGGAAGCAATGTTCGGGGGGGGGAGTATTACCCCGGGGGCACTGCTGATAACATTCTATTTGTTATTGTATTATATACGTATTATTTTGATCTCGCCAGGGGCGCTCTGAGGAGGCAGTGTTCCCCAAAAAGAGTCTGAAAGAAACAATGGGCATCCTTTTCACGATGTAGTGTCCATACAAGACAACAATACATTTTGTCTCGCGACAACAGTGTCTACTTCAAACCGGAAACGATTGCAAAATATCTCTCTCCCCTTTTATGTCCCTCGTTAAGATACCTGCGTATACCAAATTTGGAGTGAATACCACAAATGGAAAGTATAAAATATTAATTTTAAGAAAATACACACACATACAGAGACGTACACAGGGGGTGGTTCCTGGGGGTACGGACCACCCCCGAAATTCCAACTTTTGTATAAATTTAGCCTAATTTTTGGGACAAGTTTAGGAATTTCAATATAAAATACACAGATATTGAGTTTGGACCCCTCCCGAAATAAATTCCTGCGTACGCCACTGCACACACACGCTCATACACACACACAAATGGGCCCCTCTTGAAAATTGTCTCGTCGGCAGCGTACATATTTATAATATATAAGATACGTGGGAAAGTGCCCCTTTCGATTTAATAGTTTTAGTTGCGGGTCCGGTTGGAATGAAATGCCATATATGATAGAGTCAAGCTTATTTTCAATCACCTATGCTATAAAAATAAACTTTCAAAGAAAGAAAAAGTGACAGAAAAACTTGTTGGGATTCGAACGCAGGTCTCCCGCCTAGTAGGCTCATGTCATTCCCCTACACTACTCAATTCCTTAGATTCTGGACTTCCTACCTACTGCTCACATAGTACTGGTACGTAGCGGGCCCGCGTCTGTGGAATTACACCTCTAAAATCGGAATAGTAATCGTGTTATATATGTGTTTTTTTAGGATGATTAAGGAAATGATGTCTTGTTATTTGATTGTAATAAGAAATTAGAATGACACGATTATAGTACAATGTTCTACTAGAGTGTAGAAAGTGGTGTTGTTTAAGTTGCTATAAACAAATTTTTTAAAAGCCTCCAATAATATTCATATTCTAAATTACCTAGTAAATAAACGTCTTCATTGAAAATATAAGAGTAAAAATACAGGAAGACTGTATGTAATTGTCCAGTATAAATAAACATTTCAACAAGGCCTGCTGCCCAATAATTACTTGTGTACCAAAGGACAGCATTATAATACAGTGTACTGCGTTACTGTGCAAAAACTGGTGTTCAATCAAATGTTATGAACTAATGTTTAAAAAGCCTTAACAAAATTCATATTTGTAAATTACGAACAAATTTATTCTTCATAAAAATACAAGACGAGAGATACAGGTAGACTGCCAGAAATTGTCCAGTAAGTATGAAATATTTCAAAAAGTCTTGCTGCAGGTAATATGTACTACTATGCCGAAGGATTCCATTATAAGGGACTTTTCTATATTACAGTGCAAAAGTAGTGTTCTCTCAAATGTTACAAACAAATGTTTAAAAAGCTTCCAACAATAATCATATTTGTAAATCACCTACAAATTGTAGTCTTCATTGAAAATACAAGAAAAAATATACAGGGAGACTGCAAGAATTTGTGCAGTATATATGAAACTTTTCAAGAAATCTTGCTGAGGTAATATGTACAACTATGCCCAAGGTTTCCATTATAATCCACTGTACTACATTATAGTACAAAAGTAGTTTTCACTCAAATGCTATGAAAAAAATGTAAACAATCTCCAACAATATTCATATTTGTAAATTATCTAGTAAATTGTAGTCTTCATTGTAAATACAAAAATAAATGTGCAGGAAGCCTGAAATATTTCCCCACCCTTATATCACAGATATGAATTACTTTCCCTGCAGGTAATATGTACAATTAACTACAATGACACTATTATAATACATTGTACTAAATTACACTGCAAAACATAATATTAAAAAATGCTACAAATAAATATTTGAAAGGTTGCAAAAATTACATTTGTAAACAGTGAGTGTTTTCGCAAAATGCAAGGTTTAATAGGTAGGCTATTGGAAGACAGTGTTCGCTGTTTATTTTTGAGAAAATAAATTCTGTTATTGTCTCTAACATGTATAGGTGTGCGCAAAGTGTACATAATAAGCCACGCACATGATTGCCAGAGGAGAAGTAGTAATAGAGTTCTTTCTAATAAATTGTGCGCTTATTTTTCAAAGTTACATGGAAGGAATAATACCGGTTGAATTGAAGTATGTATTGGTAAACGGTGTATACTGTAAAGGGAAGTGAATTCCTGAAGGAATAGTTTTCTAGAACATGACACCTCATATCAAAGGCCTGACCGGGGGTCTGGGGGCGGAGCCCCCAGCGAGCTTTAGCGAGTTACACCTCTAAAATCGGAATAGTAATCGTGTTATATATGTGTTTTTTAGGATGATTATGGAAATGATGTCTTGTTATTTGATTGTAATAAGAAATTAGAAAGACACGATTCTAGTACAATGTTCTACTACAATGTAGAAAGTGGTGTTGTTTAAGTTGCTATAAACAAATTTTTTAAAATCCTCCAAAATATTCATATTCTAAAATACCTAATAAATAAACGTCTTCATTGAAAATATAAGAGTAAAGATACAGGAATACTGTATGCAATTGTGGAGTATAAATATTCATTTCAACAAGTTCTGCTGCCCAATAATTACTTTTGTACCAAAGGACAGCATTGTAATACAGTGTACTTCGTTACTGTGCAAAAACTGGTGTTCAATAAATTTTATGAACTAATGTTTAAAAAGCTTTAACAAAATTCATATTTGTAAATTCGAACAAATTTATTCTTCATAAAAATACAAGACGAGAGATACAGGTAGACTTCAAAAAATTGTCCAGTAAATATGAAATATTTCAAAAAGTCTTGCTGCAGGTAATATGTACTACTATGCCGAAGGGTTCCATTATAAGGGACTTTTCTATATTACAGTGCAAAAGTAGTGTTCTCTCAAATGTTACCAACAAATGTTTAAAAAGCCTCCAACAATAATCATATTTGTAAATCACCTACAAATTGTAGTCTTCATTGAAAATACTTGAATAAATATACAGGGAGACTGCAAGAATTTGTGCAGTACATATGAAACTTTTGAAAAAGTCTTGCTGTAGGTAATATGTATGATCTGTCAGGAAAGTAAATGTACACCTATTTTTCGAGTCTGGCATTCCTGCGCTCCATCCGTGGAGAGTATGAGAATTAAATCAATCAAATGTTTACTGAGGGGCAAAAAGAAAAGCTTAATCTGAATAAGACATTGCAGAGGGGCACAAGCTGTGAATACGAATAGTGCATAGTGTAAATAAAGGACGACACCGAAAGAGAAATCCAGAAACAAATGTTAAACTTAGAAAAAAGAGTAAAAATTGTTGATGTGGGAACATAAAACGCAAATACAACAAATACGCCGACAACTAAACGTTCACCATGCCATGATCTTGGTGTAGTTGTTAAGGTGCTGGCTTATAAAAGCAAAGGTCGCAAGTTCGAATCTTAAGCGAGGACGTTTTTAAAACTTTTTGTTAATAATACATGCAGCTCATGAGAGATGGTAAAAAAAAGTCGTATTTAGTTTTTCGTAGCAATTATTATTGGTAATGTTTAGTACTGATAATACTTTTTGTCTTTGCGTATTGCTTTTATTCTTTCTTCATTTCCAAAGAGAAGAATATCCGAACAAATGCCACCAAAATTCCTCATATTTTGAATGTAAACGCCATTTGCAATTAGTGAAGAATAAAAATTGAACGTTCCGATGTAGCTGCAAAAAGTAAAAAGAAAAACATGGAAGTGGACCATGCTCATGGTTATTAAAAATACAATTTCTACATGCCTTACACCTTCCGACCACGTTTCTACGTTAGCAAGTAAGAGGTTTGTGTTTAGGTTAGACTGGTCAATATGTTTTGCAAAGGGGCCCGGTTTAGCTCTGACGCACCACAGGTGCGAGAAGGGAGAAAAACACTTTTTCTCTCTCCCTCTGTGTGTCTATTTATGTATCTATTTGTATATATATAACGCTATTTGTGAGTGCCACAACCACCCTAATTTTCAGCGGATTGAGACAAAACTTGGCACAAACATTAATTGTTGAAATATCTTGATGAGTTCGTTAACCAGAATAATCAGATGAAAATGTTCAAAATGGCGGCCCTTCAAACTCTTAAAAAGTTCCAAGAGAACCAAATTTCGCCCATAAATAAGTATTCAGAAAGTTTGAATAAATTTTCCTCTTTTACTGAAATATTTGTGTGCAGAAACTTATTGAAATATTGGACCCGATTAATCCCCTAAAGAAGGTTCACGCCCTTTCGCTACGGTCAGTTTTTTTTTTTTTTTTTTTTTGCAGGAGGGGGTTATTTTCCTATTGGAACAAGATGATTGTTAGTGATGATATACCTCCTCGGTCCTTGCGTCCAGCCCGCTGGACCTTTTTTGTTGAGTAGTTGTCGCTACGCTATTAGTAGAAATCCGTTTAAACCATGTGGGCAGGTTACTGGATGTCTCTGCTATCTACGTACGAATTGTTGATTTCATTTGTTTCCACCGAGATCCGGTATTACTGAGTGAGTGGCCATGGATGACGAAGGTGGTGCTAATCAACAACCTCCGCATGGAAAACGAGGTAATGTATCACTATTTATTATTTTTTGATTGTAGATCTTTGCTTACGTTTTGTTTATAAAACAGAGAACATAATGAAAGTATAAAATGTTTTAAATATTTGCATTTGAATAGTTTTTTTAAAGTCACATTTTCAAGTCCAGCCGGCTGCACATCAGGGCTTTATCCTGACCAAACATCATATTTTAGTATTGTTAACGTAAAATCGCTAATTTTTCTCAAATATTATTTCTGTCCAACCTTGCAATGATTCATGTACATTTCATCATAAGGAATTGCAGTTAAATATATTTTGTTTAGAAACGAGAAGATTGAACAAATACTTGTCATATTAAACTATTAGGTAAAATACATACATTAAATATGTGTTGCATGTATTTACCTAAACCCAAGTAACATGTCATCGATTATTATTATATTCTATGTTTTCAGGAAGGTTACATTTAACGAATGAAGAAATATTACAAGAATTGGGTGAAAGCGACGTTGATCTTGGGCTTTCCGATGATTCAGACGCAGATCCAGATTGGAAAGATTCTGAACAAGATGCAAATACTTCGGACTCTGATCTTTCTTGCCAGGAAGATGACCCCCAGAAGCTCAGGTTAATATGGAGGAAGAAAATAAGGAAAAGCACAAAAGGTAACTCAGGTGGAAAGTGTCAACATTTGAAGACGATTTCACCCAAATTACTGACGCTGAATGGAACGTGGGTACAAGAGAACATTGGACTCCATTGAATTATTTTGAACAATATTTTAATCAGGAATTTTGGGAGATGGTTGCTGATCAAAGTAATAGGAGGGTATTACAGGATCCTAGTATGTTGAAACCGCTTCGTGCAACTTCTGAAGAGTACAGGAAACTAACTGGTGCGCATATAATAACAGGATGCTTAAAATTACCTCGCTTGAGGATGTATTACCGAAAATCCTTAAACGTTCCTATTGTATAGCACAAATTCCACGTGATAGATTCTTCCGGTTCCGTAATTATATTCATTTTGTTGATAATTTAGCTGTAACAGACGAAGAAATCCAAAGAAATAAACTGTGGAAAGTACAACCAATATTAAACGCATTTAAAAACAAATGTTTGCAACTTCCGCTTTCAGGAAATTTGTCCATTGACGAACAGATGATCCCGTTTGAGGGGAAAACTAATCTTCGCCAATATGTGAAAGGAAAACCTAATCCTGTAGGTCTGAAAAACTTTGTGTTAGCCAGTCCAGATGGTTTAGTTTTAGATTTCGTGATTTACGAAGGAGCTAATACATAGGTGGATGGACATCCCAATCCTAAGTTAGGTGTCGGCGGGACAATAGTTAAAAAGTTATGTGTACGAGTTCCGAATGGCCATGTTTTTCACTTTGATAGATATTTTACGAGTATACCTCTTCTAGATAGCCTTTTGGAAGATAGAATGTTTGCTGTAGGGACTATTCTTACAAGTAAATTGAGCAACTCTATTAAAAGTAAATTGCGAAGTGACAAAGCACTTCAGAAAGCTGGAAGAGGAAGTTTTGATGAAGTGGTAAGAGAAGATGGGAAAATATGTGTTGTTAAGTGGTCTGATAACCACAGTGTTTTGGTAGCATCTACAGCAGTAGGCTCTAACCCTGTAACAGAAGTTAAAAGATGGGATAAGAAAACCAAAGCGTATGTATCAGTTTCTAGACCAAAGTGTATTGCAGTCTACAATCAATCCATGGGTGGAGTGGATATGTGTGATAGATTAATTTCATATTACCGAACATCAATGAGAACAAAAAAGTGGCCTTTTCGAGTGTTCCTTCATTTTGTAGATATGGCAATTACAAATTCGTGGTTGGAGTACAAATGAGACCAAATTGCTTTGGGAATACCTGTGAAGAAAATATTTGATCTTCTGGAATTTAAAATTTTTTTTGAGAAGCACTAGCACTAGGTGCGACAGATTTGGGCAATGCTTCTCCTAAAGCTAGCATTACTACGAAAACTAAACTCTCTGACTCAGACAATGAAGAAAGTGAAAGACCTAACAAAAAGAAGAGACCAACTCCTCTACCTCAAAAGTAGATACGACGAACGGGAAACGATCATCTTCCAATCTGTGCTGTAGAAAATAAAAATGGTTATATGAGATGTAGAAACAAGGACTGTAAAAGTAAAACACGATTCAAATGTATTAAATGTGATGTGTTTTTATGTATTTCGAAAGAAAGGCAACGTTTTTTTGAATTCCACACGTAGAAGTCACCACGTAATTTTGATACAGTGTGATATATTCTTATATTACTTGTAATACTAATGTTCTTTTCTATTTTAATTCAAACTATTCGATATTTCTAAAGAGTAATTTGTCATTTACATTGTTCACTTATTGTTGTGAGTATATAACACTAATAAACATGTTAATCTGCACTAACAATGTTGCTATTAAAAAAGTTCTAATTTTTTATTGAATTTTAACATATACAATAAAAGCAGGATAAAGCCCTGAAGTCCAGCTGGCTGGACATCAAATTTCGGGGGGTTGGGGGGGAGGTAAACATTTTATTATAAAACAATATCCTTACTTATCCCTAAACTATTAATAAATCAAAGTGAAATGTAAAAGACCACGAAAAATATCATCTCGGGACTGAGGAGGTTAAGAAATTACACATTGAAAGTGAAGTAACTTGTGAAACGTGTTATTTGAAAGAATAATATAATAAATGTGCTTTCCTCTAACACAGAGAACTGTAAATCATGTATTTCGAGTTCGGGAGCCTGAATGGCGAGGAATGTTATTTGATTTGCTTTTTAGTAACACATTGCATTGCAAATAAAGGTAGGCAACATTAGTGGTAAGTAAAACAACAACAACAACAACAACAACAATAATAATAATAATAATAATAATAATAATAATAATAATAATAATAATAATAATAATAATAATAATAATAGGTGTTGTTTGTGGCAAGGTAATATCTTAATCAATTCTTCTTCAAACGTAATGATTGTAACGCCATATCTCCCTTGCAAACAAAATATTAGCAATTTATATCGAGAGAACGGGAAACTGTAGAGCGATGGGACCAACGTTGGACAGTATGCACTCATAGTACTCAGAAAAGTAAGCGATTTCAATGCAAAATGAACGAAGAGTCATTGTCATGGGTACTCATGGGGCCACGGCAGAGCCCTCTTATGGCAAAGTGTCAATAACTTATATCGAGAGGTGATACTGGGATGGGACCAACTTTGGACAACGTGGACCCATAAAGCGCATCGAAAAAATAGGGGGGGGGCGCCAGCCAGCCTTACTTATTTCCACATAATAATATAAAATTATATTGTCGAAATACACATACGAGTTAGCTACTAATATTTCATATTATTATTATTATTATTATCGACAGCGTCTTTTCATTACGTGTGCGTGTTTGACATGAAGCCAAAGAGAAGATCCATCATTCGTAGAAAGAATAATAGTCAGTTACTTTAACTGTGAACGACAGCGAAAAATACGAAAAGAGTGGACTACCTGTAGCGTAAAGAAGCAATATTTTCTCTCAAATTGATAAAAAAATGAAGCCGAGATTGATTCGAACTCGCATGGAAGGCGCGAAAAGCCAGTGCTTTGTCTACTTTTTTTTTAACTGACTCACCGAACGCGTTTCAGTAACTTACTTATTGCTAATTTTACTTGCTTCACTCGTTTAACTTGCTTTTTCTAATAACTTATAACGACAGGGACACGAACACAGAAACATCGAGAAGAGTTAAAAATCATAGATGCTCTCCCGCCGGGAATCGAACCCGGGACTCCATACACCAAAGGCGCACGTGCTAGCGACTAGACCAGCGGGAAGGGCACCGCTCTCTCCCAGTGTCGTTGGGGATTACGACCACTGTATTGCCAGCTATCACTTCTGTGGGTTTTATACTATGATCACATGTTTCTTCTTTGCTGGAGGAGTAAAACCTACATTATATGTAATACATGAGGTATTTAGACCTACATGCTCTTCATATAATGTAATAAAAGGGTCATGCTGGGAATAATAAAAAGAACATTCCTTGGACAAAACGAAAACTATTGGCATCAGAAATATTTATCTGCGAGGCATGCACATTAGTATATTTCAGAATAGTTACTGTTTTGTTCAGTAAACGAAGAAAGGGGTATAAAGAAGCAAATATGTCGCGTCAACGAGATCGACCAGATTTGACAGGGGCGGAAGCAGATGTATAGTAATACAACAACTTCGCTCAGTTGATGCGAGCCGAGCCGGTTGATATCACTACCCGAGTTGGTCTTCTGCTTGGGCTCAAGAATTCGACCGTGCAGGTCTCAGCCTTGATTTTAAGAACTACAGTATATACTTATATTGGTGATTACAACATTTGAGGCTGTCTCGTAATAATAATGAAAATACTCTTGTCTTCTCGTTATCTAAACGAGACGAGATACACTAAAATTGCCCCACGAGATGCACCAAAATTACGAGAGGAGATGCACCCTTGTCGTGAGCAACACTAAAAGTATTCCACATTACTGCCTACATTTCTCATGGCTTTCGGTTTCCAGTCTAATCAGGCCATTATTTCAAAACGAATTAAAACGAGCTGAACGAGCGAGCGAGCCATTATAAAACTCGACTCAACTCGAAACTCGATCTCGAAAACAGCGCCTTGGCTTGGAACTCAACTCAAGAAAAATACCTTTGACTCGACTCGGATTGAACTCGAGTCGAGTCGAATTTTGGCTCGACTCGTGCTCATCCCTATTCGTATTTGTATTTAGTTTTCACTTTAACAATTTCTACTCTTTTTTTTCTTCGTTTACCTATTGTTTCTGGATTTCTCTTTCGGTGTCGTCCTTTATTAAACCATGCACTATTCTTATTCCCAGCTTGTGACCCGCTTCAATGTCTTATTCAGTTTAGGCTTTTCTCCTTACCTTGACTTCACATGTGATTGATTTAATTCTCACTTTCCGCGCACGACCGATGAAAATGTTTTATTATTATTATTATTATTATTATTATTATTATTATTATTATTATTATTATTATTATTATTATATTGAACTTGCACGGCGAAATTACTGTATAATACGATATCATTTCAGTAATTTTATTCCAGATTAAATTGTCTCCAGATCAACGAATAAATTAACTACGGCATGCACTTTGGTGGAAATATCATTACATGAACATGTTTGGAACGAACCAATAATCTTATTGTAATGATATTTCCACCAAAGTGCATGCCGTAGTTAATTTATTCGTTGATTTGGAGACAATTTAGTGCCCATTAATAAACTAAATAACATACAATGGAGTAAAATTACAGAAATGATATCGTATTATACAGTAATTTCGCCGTGCAAGTTCAATAGTATAATAATAATAATAATAATAATAATAATAATTTTTCATCGGTCCTGCGCGGAAAGTGAGAATTAAATCAATCACATGTGTAGTCAAGGTAAGGAGAAAAGCCTAAACTGAATAAGACATTGAAGCGGGTCACAAGCTGGGAATAAGAATAGTGCACGGTGTAAATAAAGGACGACACCGAAAGAGAAATCCAGAAACAGCAGGTAAAAGGAGAAAAAAGAGTAGACATTGTTGAAGTGGAAACATAAAATATAAATACGAATAGGGATGAGCACGAGTCGAGCCAAAATTCAATTCGACTCGAGTACAATTTGAGTCAAGTCAAAGGTAATTTTCTTGAATTGAGTTCCGAGCCAAGTCGTTGTTTTCGAGGTCGAGTTTCGAGTTGAGTTGAGTTTGATAATGGCTCGCTCGCTCGTTCAGCTCGTTTTAACTCGTTTTGAAATATTGGCCTGATTAGACTGGAAAGCAAAAGCCATGAGAAATGTAAGCAGTAATGTGGAATACTTTTAGTCTTGCTCACTACAAGGGTGCATCTCCTCTCGTAATTTTGGTGCATCTCGTGGGGCAATTTTAGTGTATCTCGTCTCGTTTAGATAACGAGAAGACAAGAGTATTTTCATTATTATTACGAGACAGCCTCAAATGTTGTAATCACCAATATAAGTATATACTGTAGTTCTTAAAATCAAGGCTGAGACCTGCACGGTCGAATTCTTGAGCCCAAGCAGAAGACCAACTCGGGTAGTGATATCAACCGGCTCGGCTCGTATCAACTGAGCGAACAGCTCGAGTCGGCTCGGTTGGGATGAGCCGATGACCCGAGCCGGCTTAGTTGGAACAAGCCATCGACTCAGCTCAATTGAGCCGATGGCTCGAGCTTTTTCGGTTGGGATGGGTCACCTACTCGGCTCATGTGAACCGGTTCGAGCCAGCTAAGTTGAAACTAGTTCATCAGCACGTTTCGACTCAGCTCAACTAAGCCGATGGCTCAAATCGGCTCGGTTGGGTGAGCTGTTGGCTCGGCTCACTTCTCGATTCGGTTCGATGTTAAATGAGCTGTAAGCCGAGCCGCTCGAGCCGTTGAAAAGCCCAAACCCGGTCCCAGCTGTTTTGAATATGTTCGGCTGAAGCCTATAACTTTTAACAATTTTTGGCTCGAGCCCGAATACTTGCCCCTTCGGAACTCAAACCCAGAACGTGACCGATGTCCTTGCCTCCTGAAGACTTCCAGACGACCGAGATCGACAGTCAATTAGCTTTATAATAATAATAATAATAATAATAATAATAATAATAATAATAATAATAATAATAATAATAATAATAATAATAATAATAATAATAATAAAAAGTTTTAAACTTGCCCTGAAATTTGGCAAAACTTACTTAAAAGTAGAGATTTCGGGGAAAGGGTTCCGTACCTTCAAGACACACCTCTGCAACTACCAACATTTTAAACTAGAACGTTTCATTGAAGTTTCATGTAGAAAGTATTCTACTGTATGTTTTGAGGAAAATAACTGTAATAAATATAACTGAATATCACGCGACAGTAAGGCATATAATAAACTAATTTTTAGAATATGCAGAGGTAAATATAAGAGCTTTGCTACAAAAATACCTACACAGAGCATAATTCAATGAGCTCTGAAATACAATGTAACGAAATAGCCTATGAGATTCAGTCTACAAAGCAATTGTTACTTAAAGAATGGACATACACTATTTCGAGAATCGAGACAAGACGGGAAATGTTTACGATACTTTTCGTCTCGTCTCGATTCTCATCTCCAAAGAGAGACGAAAATTTTGATTTAGCCCTGACCCGTCACGAATGTAAAATGTTAATTCTCATGTTATTTTATTTGTTTTAGAAACGAGATGAGAAACTCCTCTTCTTGTGAGCAACATTAAACCAAACCGAAATATTCTTTCCAAATGTCACGTTTCTGCTTGTAATGGTATGACCTGATCGATAATTTAGCTTCTAGCTTTTAATCTTCTACGAGATAATAATAATAATTATTATTACTATTATTATTCCTGAAGATTTGATAGTTCAAGTATTGAAACATCCGAGTATTCAAATATCTGAATATAATAAAACGTATGTTATCGCTGATCAATCGCCATCAAAAATTCTAAAGTAAGAAAAAAAATTGCAACGTGCATTCGCAGAAGCACCTTGACCACTGAACCGCGATCGCTACGCGGTAAACGATTCGTCTTTAGTCTGGTTACGTTAGGTTTCTTTGTCTCCGCTTGCAAACTTGTATGTTATATTTTTCGATTCAAAATGTCTTTCGTATTTCTTTTATGAAGTCGGCAAAGTTTACATTAATAACTTGAGTTTTTCTTAAACCACTGGTTCACAAGTTCGTTTCGTTCTTTCTCCACACGAAACTACAAATATGACAGATTGAATTCTCATACTCCCCATTTCTTTCAAAGCAGTCGCCATTACCTGGTCAAAGACTTATTTTCGCCACGATTCATATTAACCAAAATAAATTCATTTTTCGGAAGCGGAACTTTCACTTTCCGGATTTAGGAAAATTATGGAATTCAGTTAAACTCCGGAATTCAGAATAATTTCGGAACTCGGAAAGAATCCGGAATTTAGAAAATTCCGGAATTGAGAAAAACTCCGAATTTCGAAAAATATCCGGATTTTCCGAATTCCGAAATGTTAACGAAATCAGAAATTTCTAAATTCCGGATTTTCCGAATTCCGAAATTATTACAAAATTGGAATTTTCCGAATTCCGGAATTTGTCCGGCTTTACTTTCGGGAGTCCGAAAACTAATAATTCCGGAACGGGCTCTCCCTAGTTTATACACAACCTTTCAGAACACTAAGCTAGTAGCTGTCTACAAACAAATAAGTAATGCAAAGCATGTTGTATCCTGCAATACGTCATGTATTAAAATCCGACAGCAGTTTCCGTATTAAAATCCGACAGCATGACCCTTTTATTACATTATATGAAGAGCATGTAGGTCTAAATACCTCATGTATTACATATAATGTAGGTTTTACTCTTCCAGCAAAGAAGAAACATGTGATCATAGTATACAACCCACAGAAGTGATAGCTGGCAATACAGTGGTCGTAATCTCTAACGACACAGGGAGTGAGCGTTGCCATCCCCGCTGGTCTAGAGGCTAGCACGTGAGCCTTGGGTGTACGGAGTCCCGGGTTCGATTCTCGGCGGGAGAGCATCCATGATTTTTAACTGTTCTCGATGTTTCTGTGTTCGTGTCCCTGTCGTTATAAGTTATTAGAAAAAGCAAGTTAAACGAGTGAAGCAAGTAAAATTAGCAATAAGTAAGTTACTGAAACGCGTTCGGTGAGTCTGTTAAAAAAAATAGTGGACAAAGTACTGGCTTTTCGCGCCGTCCATGCGAGTTCGAATCAATCTCGGCTTGATTTTTCATCCATTTGAGAGAAAGTATTGTTTCTTTTCGCTACAGGATGGATTTTCTGTTTGGTTTCATGTCAAACATGCTCACGTAATGAAAAGACGCTGTAGATAATAATAATAATAATAATAATAATAATAATAATAATAATAATAATAATAATAATAATAATAATATGAAATATTAGTAGCTAACTCGTGTGTGTATTTCGACAATATAATTTTATATTATTATGTGGAAATAAGTAAGGCTGGCTGGCGCCCGCCTCCCTAATTTTTTCGATGCGCCTTATGGGTCCATGGTGTCCAACGTTGGTCCCATCCCATTATCATCTCCTGTTTTCTCAATATAAGCTATCGACATTTTGCCTAAACAGGGCTCTGCCGTGGCTCCATGACTACCCATGACAATGACTCTTCGTTCATTTTGCATTGAAATCGCTTACTTTTCTGAGTACTATGAGTGCATACTGTCCAACGTTGGTCCCATCGCTCTACAGTTTCCCGTTCTCTCGATATAAATTGCTAATATTTTGTTTGCAAGGGAGATATGGCGTTACAATCATTACGTTTGAAGAAGAACTGAGGAAGATATTGCCTTGCCACAAACATCTATTATTATTATTATTATTATTATTATTATTATTATTATTATTATTATTAATATTAATATTATTATTATTATTACTACTACTACTACTACTACTACTACTATTATTATTATTATTATTATTATTATTATTATTGTTGTTGTTGTTGTTTTACCACTAATGTTGCCTACCTTTATTTGCAATGCAATGTGTTACTAAAAAGCAAATCAAATAACACTCCTCGCCATTCAGGCTCCCGAACTCGAAATACATGATTTACAGTTCTCTGTGTTAGAGGAAAGCACATTTATTATATTATTCTTTCAAGTAAAACGTTACACAAGTTACTTCACTTTCAATGTGTAATTTCATATTATCACTAACAATCATCTTGTTCCAATAGAAAAATAACCCCCTCCTGCAAAAAAAAAAAAAAAAAAAAAACTGACCGTAGCGAAAGGGCGTGAACCTTCTTTAGGCGATTAATCGGGCCCAATATTTCAATAAGTCCCTGCACACAAATATTTCAGTAAAAGAGGAAAATTTATTCAAACTTTCTGAATACCTATTTATGGGCGAAATTTGGTTCCCTTGGAACTTTTTAAGAGTTTCAAGGGCCACCATTTTGAACATTTTCATCTGATTATTCTGGTTAACGAACTCATCAAGATATTTCAACAATTAATGTTTGTGCCAAGTTTTGTCTCAATCCGCTGAAAATTAGGGTGGTTATGGCATTCAGAATAGCGTTATATATATATATATATACAGATAAATAGATAAATAGACACACAGAGGGAGAGAGAAAAAGTGTTTTTCTCCCTTCTCGCACCTGTGGTGCGTCAGAGCTAAACCGGGCCCCTTTGCAAAACGTATTGACGAGCTTAACCTAAACACAAGCCTCATACTTGCTAACGTAGAAACGTAGTCGGGAGGTGTAAGGCATGTAGAAATTATATTTTTAATAATCATGAGTATAGTCCACTTCCATGTTTTTCCTTTTACTTTTTGCAGTTACTTCGGAACGTTCAATTTTTATTCTTCACTAATTGCAAATGGCGTTTACATTCAAAATAAGAGGAATTTTGGTGGCATTTGTTCGGATATTCTTCTCTTTCGAAATGAAGACAAGAACAAAAGCAATACGCAAAGACAAAAAGTATTATCAGTACTAAACATTACCAATAATAATTGCTACGAAAAACTAAATACGACCTTTTTTACCATCTCTCATGAGCTGTATGTATTATTAACAAAAATTTTTAAAAATATCCTTGCCGAGGATTCGAACTTGCGTCCTTTGCATTTGTGAGCCAGCACCTTAACAACTACACCAAGATCATGGCATGGTGAACGTTTAGTTGTCGGCGTATTTTTGTATTTGTGTTTTTTGTTCCCACTTCGACAATTTTTAGTCTTTTTTCTAAGTTTAACAGTTGTTTCTGGATTTCTCTTTCGGTGTCGTCCTTTATTTACACTATGCACTATTCGTATTCACAGCTTATGCTCCTCTGCAATGTCTTATTCAGATTAAACTTTTCTTTTTGCCCCTCAGTAAATATTTGATTGATTTAATTCTCATACTCTCCACGGATGGAGCGCAGGAATGCCAGACTCGAAAAATAGGTGTACATTTACTTTCCTGACAGATCATACAACTATGCCCAAGGTTTCCATTACAATCCACTGTACTACATTATAGTACAAAAGTAGTGTTCACTCAAATGCTATGAAAAAAATTTGAACAATCTCCAACAATATTCATATTTGTAAATTATCTAGTAAATTGTAGTCTTCATTGTAAATACAAGAATAAATGTGCAGGAAGACTGAAATATATTCCCACCCTTATATCACAGATATGAATTACTTTCCCTGCAGGTAATATGTACAATTAAGTAGAAGGACACTATTATAATACCTCTTTCTAAATTACACTGCAAAACATATTAAAAAATGCTACGAATAAATATTTGAAAGGTTGCAAAAATCATATTTGTAAACAGTGAGTGTTCTCGCAAAATGCAAGGTTTAATAGGTAGGCTATTGGAAAACAGTGTCCGCTGTTTATGTTTGAGAATATAAATTCTGTTATTGTCTCAACATGTATAGGTGTGCGCAAAGTGTACATAATAAGCCATGCACATGATTGCCAGAGTAGAAGTAGTAATAGAGTTCTTTCTAATAAATTGTGTGTTTACTTTTCAAAGTTACATGGAAGGAATAATACCGGTTGAATTGAAGTATGTGTTGGTAACAGGTGTCTGCTGTAAAGGGAAGTGAATTCCTGAAGGAATAGTTTTCTAGAACATGACACCTCATGGCAAAGGACTGACCGGGGGCCTGGGGGCGGAGCCCCCAGCGAGCTTTAGCGAGTAGTGCTATATAGTCAAACTTTGGTTTAAGCCTAAACGCAAAGTTCAATTTTATTAATCATTTAACTATGAAACTACATAACGTATTGTGCATTTCACAGAAGCTAATTTATGATGTAATTCGTCTACGTATCTATTCATTTGGACCAGAACTGATATTTATGCATCAATAATTACAAAAAAAAAAAAAAAAAAAAAAAAGAATTTTCGAGTTGACTAGATTCTTAAGGCTCGGAGGAACAAAACACTAGCGGCGAACTCGGAGGAACAAAACAAAACACTAGAAATTTATATAGGCTATTTTTGAAATTTCATAGTAAACTCATGATATACCTATCATAGTTTGGGTTCTGACTGGCCCTCTCAGTTTTTACCTTCTAGATTCGCCACTGTTCTTGATCTAGGAATTCCAATTGGGTAATATTGCTGTTATTAGTTGGTTGGTCTGAAGTTTAGCGACCATTTCAACAATGACTATATGAGACGTGGACCTATAGCTTAACGTCATATCGAAACCACACAAATTCCCATTGGAAATCGACCCCAGATATCCTGCAACGAACGTAATCACGCGGGAGGTTTGCTGCTATTGGTGTCCACGATGAAAGTATATAACATATTGTTAAATGAAACGTGTATGATAATTGATGTAGACGGAAGCAGTATGTCCTCAGTTTTGTTGTGTAAGCTAAAGACCGTGGTAATAATAAGAATGAATAAAATGATAGAATGAAGAAAGTGAGACGAAACAAGAAAACCTCTAGAAAACATACGCAAACGGTATTTGTCCACAACAAAGCATACTTGGCTCGAAGTGTTGTCAAACCAGAAACCCTATGCATGAAAGGTAAACGTTCTACCACTACCGTGGTATCTCTTATACACAATGAGATTTCACAACATTTAAACTGAACAAACTTGTATATTTCTGGAAAAATTACGAGGCACTGTACCGCATATTTTTATCTTTATAATTTAAGACTGGCGTATTCTAGACCGGTGATAGCCTTGGTCACAAGAGCAAGATACAACTCGAGCTTCACGTAATCTACTTTCCTTGAATAAGTTCTCATTTCCTTGATGGTTCAGTACAGAACATACGAGTGGTAACATAATAAAATAATTCAGCAGTTCATATGTATGCTTTTTCCATCTTCTTACGTTCACTAAACATCATATTATATTTAGTGTATAATGAATATCTTTCATTACTGTTCTCAACGTCACTGCATGTAGAAGTAAAAATGGTTTGATTTATAGTAGTAAAATAATAGGATCAGTAGTAGGTTAATGCCGTTTTCAATTTACTGCTCTGGATATGCGTCCATCGGCATCAACGGTAACATATATCACTATGCACACTATTTTAATCAACGAACATTGTAAACTTCTCTTTAAAATAGAGCTTAAAACGTGATTCATGGGAATTTTTGGACTTTCGCAATCATCTTTTATTATAGAAATTCCTCCTATGTACAATAATAATTACAGTCTCAAACACTAAGTCCTTCATATATGTTTGGTAGTTTGGCTGGTGAGATTGTAGAGATTCAGAGAGCGAGCTCCTAGGGTGATAGGATCCAACACTCTTGTGGCCAAGGAGTGTATGTAAGGTACGTTTCAGATACCGAACGTCCTAGAAAGGGAGATAAAACTCAAAGATCAAGCATCTGAGGGAGTGGATCGATTATTTCGAGAACCAAGCGAAGGAAAGCTTTGAAAGTCTAGGAGTCCTGGAAAGTAGAGATGACGATTAATCGGACCGGGAGAAGATTGATACCTTCTGCGATGCTGTTGCTTTTTATCTTCAAATGTTCGTCATCTCAATCCAACTTCATTGATCTTTGTTATTTGACGATTATTGAGATGGTCGACGATACTAGGGATGGCCAAAATTTTCCGGAATCCGGATTCCGGAAATTTTGTTTTCCGGAATCGGAAAATTTACTTTCCGGAATTCGAAAAAATTCCGGATTTCAGAAAAATTCCGGAATTCAGAAAAATTCCGGAATTCGGAAAAATTCCGGAATTCGGAAAAATTCCGGAATTCAGAAAAATTCCGGATTTCGGAAAAATTCCGGAATTCAGAAAAATTCCGGATTTCGGAAAAATTCCGGATTTCGGAAAAATTCCGACATTCGGAAAAAATCCGGAATTTAGAAAAAATCGGAATTTTTCCGAGATCCGGAATTTTTCCGATTTTACTTTCCGGATTCCGGAAAGTAAAAATTCTGGAATTGGCCATCCTTAGCTAGTAGCTGTTAAAAGAGAAACACAATAATGAATAGGCTATATATACTGTATTAATTTCTTGTAGTTGGATATGTCTTTATCATTTACGTAGACAATTGTTACTGCAGTTATTTACTACTTTATGAGAAAGGCCTTATTTTCACACACAAAAAAGTCGCCGGTATGTCTCAAACATTATCGCGTTCCCACCTGCAGCTGCTCCAAAGCACTGCAAACTACTTTTTAACCAGGCGAAAGGCAGTGAAGGAAAATAAATCTCAACAAATATTCTAATAACATTCGCTTATTGTCAACATACCTACAGTGAGCGCAGAAAGTGCTCGTACACCATGCATACTTTATATTGAAAACAGCTAGCATGAGAACGGGAGGTGGAAAATATATATATAACCAGAATTAAGACTACACATTCATACATTTTATTTCTATATACAAGAGAAAGGCCAAACAAACACAATCACTGTTTTGTTCAGAAGAAAAGAGAGAATTCCTTTTTTGTAAACGCAAAAAGTCACCGTACACTTATGCTTGAATTAATGCTTATAAAGTATATTACGTTATTTAATATTTTGTGGGATTACCCTGTGCGTTAATGATTGTCTGTAGTCTTCGTGGCATTGATTTCACCTGTAGTAGTTCGTAGTTCTGTAGCTTCGGGACTGATTATGTCCCATTCTTCTTGAATAGCTTTTCTTAGGCCTTCTTTAGTAGACAAGCTTTGCCTTCTGATTCTTGTCTCCAGAACAGATCATAGATGTTCTATGGGGTTCATGTCTGGGGATTGGGGAGGTGTGCGAAGCTGTTTCAAGGTATTATATAGTCAGGGGCGGATCCAGAGGGGGGCGATAGGGGCGATCGCCCCCCCCCACAAGAGGAAACTCTTATTTTATATATAAATAAACCCATCCATAACAAGTTTGGAGCTCTTAAAAGTAGCAGTATTACCGCCGACCGCCCCCCCCCAGAAGTCCGTCCTGGATCCGCCCCTGGCAAACCTTGCAGACAGGCCTCGTTCAACAGTACAAACAATAATTGCGATGTATAATGTTTCTATCACTGTGCGAAACCATAAAAAAAAAAATAATAATAATAATAATAATAAAAAAGAACTGGAAGACCAAGAGTGTTGAGTGAACAAGTTAAACGTTACATTATTAGGGAAAGAAAAAAGGTTCCAAAAAGTAGTGCTGTGCATTTGGCAACGGATCTGGAAACACGCGGTGTTAAAGTATCAGCCAGTACAGTGCGGAATATTTGCAGGGTATCATGGTCGGATAGCCAGGAAAATGTTCTGGGTGAACAAGACAAATCGTATAAAGAGACTAAAGTTTGAAAAAGAGTATAAAGATAAGGGATCAGGAATAGAGTCATATTTTCGGACGAAAGTAAATTTAATTTTATCGAGTCCAATGGGAGGCGTATGGTATGGCGCATGGTGAATACAGAGATGAATCCTCAAAATCTCGTCCCTAAAGTAAGACACGGAGGAGGGTCCGTGCTCGTCTGGGGTTGTATGAGTGCCTCAGGAGTGGGTCGTTTCCACCTTATCGATGGAGTGATGATCCACAAAGTGTATATTAACATATTAAAGGAATATCTCCATACTAGTGCGCAGAAGATGGTTCTTGAAAACAATTTATTGTTCAGCAAGACAACGACTCCAAACATACAGCGGAAAATACTCGATTGTGGCTACTCTATACAGGGGCGGATCCAGGACGGACTTCTGGGGAAGGGGCGGTCGGCAGTAATACTGCTACTTTTAAGAGCTCCAAACTTGTTATGGATGGGTTTATTTATATATAAAATAAGAAAGTTTCCTCTTGTGGGGGGGGGGGCGATGGCCCCGATCGCCCCCCTCTGGATCTGCCCCTGAGGTTTGCTATCTTTCTCAGACTTACCCTTCTTATGCACTTTAATAATTACTTTTCTTGTCTCCTCATTTGTTTCTGTTCGGTTGCTTCCCATTTCGACAGCCCACCGTGCAGTTTTTTCACTCCTATTCACAACTAAACTCATTCTGTTACTCGTCATGCTATACAGAGGTGTATACTCAGGTGAATACTAGTGAACCCCAGTTGTGGTATCTTTGTTTCGTATTCGTACGTCAGGTGTACGATCACTTTTTGCGTCTACTCTATACACTTTCTACGGAATTTATTTACTTTCTGACCATTAAACTTGTCTTTGTGGTTCTTTATTGATATATTCATAAAGCTTAGTTTTCATTATTCATATTGTGTGTGTTATTACACTTCTTAAATTTTCTGTTTCTGTTTCGCAGGCATTCTCGTTTCAATAGCATAGGTGTACGAACACTTTCTGCGCTCACTGTATGTACAGTAAATACAAATTTATAGGAAGGGGGAGGTCTGTCACGAAATACTGTGGTTATTTACCAGGGGCTCAATCATTCTAAACTATTTTATTGGCAACATATATTGGTTCGTTTAGCCAAGATTTCTAATGGGGGCATGATATGAAATACTGTGGTTACACACCAGAGGCTCGATCAATCTAAATATTTTACTGACAACATACCCATATTGATTGGTTAGGACAATAAAATGAGGATATATTAGTAAGTATTTTAATAAGAAGCTATGAAGAAATCTCGAGTAAAAGAATATAAAAAAAGTATTGAAAAAGATATCGTCTTCCGAGGTCATTCGAACGGTGTCGAGAATTTTGCGTCTGGAAAATTTGCGCCCTACCTCAAGAACAGGGAAAATTGCGCCTGCGATGTACCTCCACCGGGAAGTTTGAGCCCGGCGAAATAAAAGAACCTATTGGAGCTTACGAATTTGCTCGGAGGGGCTGACATTACAGCATAAACAATCCTCCCCCCACAACCATGCCATTTGTGATATATTTTCATTGTGGCTATATAAGGGGAGAATAAACTTCAATATAAGCCAAAAGAACACAACGGATCAACGCAATCACTGCTTCTTCCAGAGATGATTTTGGGGGAACACTGGCCTCCCCAGAGCTCTCAGAGTGCTCCCTCGGAGGAGACCAAAATAATACGTCTATAATATAATAATAAATAGAATAGTACCAGCAGTGACCCCCCTCCGGAATACTAAATGTGCCCCCCGGAACATTTTTCCTGAAAGAACGACTGAACGCAATTGTGTGTTTGAAGTGTAATTCCAGCAAGTAAACACACTGTACATAGTTTTCTTGATAATATTACTGAACTGATTTTACATTCACTTTACATTTTCTTTTCTATATTTTGTGTCCTGAAAAGCCAAACAACTCGCAAGGATTGTGAACAGAGATATCTGGGTAGAGCCAAACAGCCTTTTGTAGATTAAATTATACTCTTTGATTATATGAATAAATAATTATATATCAGTCATTTATACGTTTATTGTAAATTTTGTAGTATAATGAAAAATTGTATTTGTATGGATTGCCCTTTAGTGAACTAAAATTGTATTTTTTTCATTTGTTCGGAATATTATAACGGATGGAGTAACTCACTGAGACGATGAGAGGCAAGCCTAGTTCAAGTGCGAGTGGAAGTTGCTTTACACAATACAATAATAAGTTGAATTGTAGGGCGCAAACATCCCAGTGCAAATAGGCCCTATATTGCGAGCGCATTTTTTCCTATTTTTGTGGTAGGGCGCAAATTTCCCGGGCGCAAAATTCTCGCATTCAAGGAAAATATAATGTCCGTGAAGTTGACAAGCCACTTATGTCAGACTCCAATTTCGACTTTAAACGTCGCTAGTGCTACGTTGGTGTTCGATAGTGACGCAAATCGTTAGTACTCCAACTGCATGCCAACACGCCCACTTCTAAGAATCATCTCAAAATGCAAGAGTTGGAAGGTAAATTGATGGCAATAGGTGCTCTGGTAGCTGGCCATGCACTGCAATAGAGTGGTATCTGTGAGTAATTTTGTTACTTGTTTCGATTGAACAATCACTTCGGGCTCTTGCTTTACTGCCTCCGCAATCTCACCCTCAACGAAGAAAACGCTTATAAGTAGCTGGTTTAAGTACAGTCTCATTCAGTAGAAAGATATTGATATTATCTTCAAGATCAAATACATGATGTGACGCTAAATAGCGAATGTTCATAAAAAAGGAGCACAAGAGCCATAATCACATAAAAACTTAAGAAGTTAGACTGCAGTGTCTCTGGATACAATGGGGAAATGAATACATGTTTCAGAATAAGTAGAACTAGAAATATAGCTGAAGCTGCTGCAATGACATAATCCAGAATAAGTTGGCGTAAAAAGGAAAGATAGGTAGTAGGGTAAGTGTAGTGTATCGAAGATAGGGAGATATGTGAAGTAATGGAGGTTATGCAGATGATTGTACAGTTGCAAGAGAAGAATGGGGGATTGGGCATTACGTCAGATCAGTCAGTGTCTGGGAAGAAATTACTGCCCCCCCCCCAAATTTAAATTTGCATTTTAAGACTTTTCAGCACATTTGATAGGAGTGACATTCCCAGACTCTCTTTTATTGTACGTATATGTGAGTGGGCCCTTTAGAAAGTAACTTCCCGGTGGGCCTCTGGGTTGCAGTACGGCCCTGACCTTAGTGAATACTTTATGCAGCAATGTATTAACTCCAAGAGACATTCAAGATGAGTAGAAGAACCTCGAATAGCAGCGTGTGTTCAACATCGAAGTCGACGACACTTTAAAAGAAAAACAAAGGAAGAATCCATAATTCAAGAACTCATTTTATCTTTGGAAGGAAAATTTCCGCAAAATTACACTACAAAATGCCAAACTTTACGTTACAAAATCGTCGAGACATCGATCTCGTTCTCAACTCCTTGTTCTTATTGCAGCTACTCTACGGGGAAAGGTTTTTATGAAAGTTTATTCTCATTCAAGGTTCTCCAAGAAGTACCAGTTGCTGTTGAGAACTGTGTATTATCGTTCATAAAGAAATTCTAAACTGATCAGTGTCGAAGACGTAAGGTTTGTCAAGGCCATAAGGAAGTCCGAGGATCACCTCGGGGAACTCTTCAAATGATACCATCCGTGTCGCCTTTCTTTAAGTTTGGGATTGACGTTTCCGAACCTTATTCTGAAGCAAACATCTTTCGTCATAAGTATTTGGCTGTTGTGATGGATTATAATACGAGGTATGTTACAATCGCTAATTTTCTTTATTATATTTCAGTTTGGTCTTTGAAAAAACATATTGACAAATCGATCAACAGCATTTATTAGCTCTTTGTTTCAGGAGTCATGTAAAATTTTGGACATAGCTATAAAATTTGTAAATCCGTATTATCACCAAACTGGCAATCTTGTCAAGGTCTCCGTCTGAAATTTGAAAACATGGTTGAACAATAGAATAGATCCAATGAATAACAAAAGTTGGGTTGATCATATTCCTGCAGTTACATTTCCTCATAGTGTGACTGTGAATTACTCTACATCCTATAGTCCATTTCAGTTGCTACATTGTTTTAATACATATTTAGAACATCACACAATCACTAATGGTACTTGCTTACATATTTAAAATAAAGAATATTTGGCTAATCTTCATGACATGAGAGAAAAGCCTAGAATATGTTATATAACATTCAGGACATCAGAGAAGTCGTATAACAAATGCCACTCACAGGTAAAGTACCCCAGATAGCAAAAATGACTTGCAACAAACTTGCAGCAGATTTGCAATTGAAGTCTGGCAAACTTCCAGCAGACTTGTGATGCAAGTCTGCAAGTTTAATGCAAACTTCCTAGTTGACGCTTTTCGAACTAGCAGCACGCCTGTAATGCAAGTGTATATGTAAGTTTGTAAAGCAAGTTTCCTAAAGGAGTTTGCTTGCACAGCAAGCCTACTGCACGTTTCCACTTGCACTACAAGTCGGCAACAAGTTAGTGCAGGTTTGACGCAAGTCTCTGCAAGCATATAACTTGCACTGCAAGTGCACAAGTTGGCAGCAAGTTTGTGTAGGTTGAAAGCAAGTCTCTGCCCAGACAGCAATTTAAGCTTGCTGCAAGTTGCCACAAACTTGCTGTTGCAAGGTCAATTAGCTTGCCGCAAGCTATACTACGCAAGCCAATTAGCTTGCTGAAAGCTTGTGGCAAGCTAGTTAGTTACATCTGGGCAAGGCTTGCGGCAAGCTTCTCTTCACAAGTTAAACACAAGTCAAATTATCTCAAACGCAAGCCAAGTATAAGCGTATCTCACCAATGGCAAGCTTTATTAAGCTTATTGCAAGCGAAAACACGCCAAACAAGTTATATGGAAGGTTGCAGTACGCGAATTTAGATAAAACAGTATGAAATCAGTATAATTTAACCGTCTGACTAAATCTATGCTACAATATATTTTCCCCTCGCCTTCCCAATTATTGAAGCAAATACACAACCGTGAAAACACCCAAGTCTCCAATCCGTTTATGCAAAACATCAAAATAAGCATAATTGTTACGGTTTAGTTGACAAGCAACGTTTTTTTATTACACAATGCTAGCATGCAAGGCATGCTAGCCCCTTACAAGGGCTACGCCCTTTTCTCGGGAAAAGAAGGAATATTAATATAGAAAGGAGGCAGCAGGGATGGTCTATGCGATTTAATAATTTATATTAACTTTATTGATTATAAATTATATAGTATTAAAGTACCATAGTAGACATTATGGCCTTTAGCCATAATCATTAGGATAGGTGATGAGATGGAGATGAGATGAGAGTGAGCTGCACTGAACGCCACAACACAATAAAGGGAAGGCTTAGTTAGACGAATGCATGTTATCTTCCGATCCTGGGGCTGCTCAGGATCATGATGAGAGACACAATGAGCCCTGTTAGAAGAGATGGATTACTGTGCGTATGATGGGAAGATGTAGTGCGAATCTGAATGGATGTCAAAGGCAGCTGCGATGTCTTGATCTGGATGATTTGGTGGGAGTGAGTAATTGTATAAAGTAAAGAGGAGGGAGAGTGGCGGGTGGCGAACAGGATGTTGTGGAGCATAATCGATATCACTGTGTAGAATATCAAGGAAAAGGGGATGCTTCTGAGCCAGTCTATTGGTGATGTAGGAAAGTCGAAGCTTTTCAATGTGGTACAGGATGTGAGGAAAGGAGATGCGATCATACAGATCTTGTGTAGGGCTGGGTAGCTTTATACGATATGCAATACGCAGGGATCTTGAACTTGCTGTAAAAGGTTGAATGTGCAGCGACCCAAGCTGTGAACCCATAGGTTAGGACGGGTCGTAGGAACACCTTATATGTTGTGAGAATGGTATCTGCTCGTAGGCCCCAGGTTGTGCCAGAAAGTCGGCGAAGAAGATTTAGTCTATTGTAGGCTTTAGTGATAATCTGAGCTAAGTGAGGACGCCATGTGAGGTGAGTATCGAATGTAACGCCTAGATACTTAAAATGTTTGGTAGGTTTGATGGGAGTATCAAGAACAGTAAGGTTCAGGCGTGTTGGGTTTCTATGGACGCGGGACCTTCTCTTAGGGTCAAGAAAAACTATTGCTTGAGTCTTCTCAGAATTTAGGCGTAATCGCCATTTCGAGCACCAACTAACAAAGATATCGATGGCAGATGGAGTGCTGTGTTCAATTGATGGATCGTTTTGCCGAGAGCAAGAAAGGCCGTGTCGTCTGCAAACTGGAAGAGATGTACATTTGAAGGAAGTGGAGGAAGATCGGCAACTAAGAGCAGATACAAAAGTGGAGATAATGCTGAGCCCTGTGGAACTCCGGAATGAATAAAGACAGGGTGTGATAAGGAGTTGTTTACAGATATGTATGTTATGCGACATGATAGAAAGTTGAAACTGAATCGGATGTAGCACATTGGTAGTTTACAGGACAGAAGCTTAAAGAAAAGCGCAAGATGCCATACCTTATCGAGAGCTTTCTCAAGGTCAAATAGAAGTAAACATGATGGCTGTGAGCGGTTAAAATGATTCGTAATGAGATTGGTAAGGCGTAAGAGCTGGTCATGAACACCAATGCGAGGACGGAAACCTGCTTGATGGAGTGGAATGATGCGATGGCGAGAGAAATGTGTATGAAGTCTGTTAACAAGAATGCGTTAGAGAATTTTGCAGAAAAAAGTGGTTAATTGGATTGGACGGTAAGATGATACTGAGGTAGCTGGCTTGTTAGGTTTTAGAAACATTAAGGTCTTAGAGGTTTTCCAATTGACGGGAATGAAACCGGTACGTAAAATGAAAGTGAAAATATGGGCTAACAGGAGCAGTAAACAGAAATGACTCTCTTTAATGTGACGGTAGGTGATAAGGTCCATGCCTGGAGCAGTGTTACGTTTGCGAGCTGTGACTTCACGAATTTCTGGAACTGTGATAGGTGTGGTAAGTTCGTGATGAGCTGGAAAGGAATGCTTTGTACTGGGTTGAAGATGACGAGAATCAACATTAAACGTATATGCCGGATGGCGTCGTTGAGATCTTTCAGGAGGAAATGGCGTGAAGATGGTTTGGAGATGATTCGCAAAGGCATCAGCTTTGGCACTATCTGAGGTGAGTGGATGATCACCGTCAATGAGAGGATAAGGTGTTCGAGTGAGTTTGCCAGTCAATGCATTAAATCTCTTCCAGTATTTGGTAGGATGTGAAGTTGCGTCTAGTGTATTGCACGTTTTGACCCAGTTTCGAAGTTTATAGGCTATAACGTAGTTTCGAACCGTACGTTGGAGTTGTCGGTGATGGCGGAGAGCCTCCTCGTTCTTTGTACGTACGTAATCTCGATAAAATTGTCGAGAACGTCTGATCATGTGAAGGTATTGAGGTGGTAATCGAGGACGCCATGGATGTACTTGCGAGGTAGGTATATTCTCGGCAGATGCTGTATGGATAGAAGAGGTGATAGTATCCAGCGCCGAGTATAGTTCATCCTCAGTATTTGGTGGTGGCTCGAGATCTTCAAGCTTAGAAGTGAGATGAACTCTGTAGTTATCCCAATTAGCTTTGTCAAATCTAGGGACCTCTCTCGGTGGAATGTTTACAGAACAGTGATGTCGAAAGGAACGTTTGATAGTTAACTTGACTGGAAGATGGTCGCTGCCAAGAGGGTCTAAGACTTCGATATGGCATTTGCCGGCAAGGGTAGTTGAGGTGATGACAACATCCGGTGTGGTATCTGAGAGAGGGCGTGTTGATTTTGGAAGTTTATGCAGAATGCAAGGTATGCGTGTTGTAACGAAGTCCTGGAATTGAGCCTTCTGGTAAGCGGGTCTACTATGAATGTTAATATCGGCCATGATAATGAAGTGGCGAAAATTGTTTGCGATATACTGAAGAAAGGAGTATGGTATTGCATGGCCGGGGTGAACGTAGATGGTCGCCAAGGTGATGTATAAAGCTTTGAAATAGACGGTTGTGATAAGATATTCTGGAAGGTTGGAAATAGGAGCTTGGAAAGTACGATAAGGTAACTGAGAAGCAAATCCAATGAGTACGCCGCCATTGGCGCGGAGGGCTGGTGTTTGATTGTCGGCTCGAAAGATCTGGTATCCTGAGAACTTACAAGACATGCGAGGTGTGAGATGCGTTTCGTTTAGTAGAAACGCTGATGCATGTTCTTCCAGAAGAAGTTGTTCGAAGAGAGGTTTATGTTGATTGAGGGAACTGATGTTGAGAAAGATAATAACGATATCCATGAAGAAATTCATGATTTCAAACAGATGTTTCCAAGCGGGTGGTGTGAAAGTGAACTCGTTGGCCTGTATAGGTGGCATTGAAGGTAACGTGGAATATGCAGCGGGCAGCATACTGTACTTGTTGTAGTACATGCGGCCGTAGAAAAGGATGCACGTTTTGTAGCGTTAATATGATGAACTGAAGAAGTTGAGATACTGTAACAGGCTGAGAATCGGGTGGTACATTGGAGGAAGGAGTGGGGTCGGTCGTTGGTTCACTTTGAGTGCGAAGTGGTGCCACTAAGTGAGGTTTGTCCGGTGAAGGTGCGGGTCGAGCTTGACACTTAAAGCTATAAGTCGGATGTTGTTCAGGACAAGCGGAGCACTGCGATGGACGCTGCAGGTTCGGACAGGTACGTGTGGAATGGAGTCCAGCACAGTATCCGCATTTCAAATTATTCCTGCAGTTGGCGCTGGTGTGCGTGTTATATTCTTGACAACGCTCGCAGCGGATTGGTACCGGTCGTGCAGTACGTGAGGGCTCGACACGATGCCGTTTGCGATATATATAAGCTCCGTTATCAAGAAGCTGGTTGATGGTGTCCTGCGATTGAGATAACACTCGGACCATGTAAGTGGGACCTCGGTCGTTTCTAATGCGGATGCACTTGGAAACTTTGTGCCCTTCCTCTGTGAGTTCTTGTAGAATCTCGTCGTCCGTAAGGTCAGGATTTACACCTCGTATGACCACGGAAAAAGCAGGCGTGCGAGGTGGCGGAGGCGGCTGTTTGATTCTCCGGTCAGTCAGTTTAGAGAGTTGTGCATTCTTGCCAAAAATTTCATAACTGAACTTGTTGCGAATGGTGGTAGCGAGATGCTGATCAGGAGATTTGATGATCATCCCATTTCTGGTGAAACAATTTGAGAGATCTGAGCTCGCCGATAATATTTAGTGAGTTGAAGATATATTTGCTTTTTGTTCTGATATTTTGCGTCGAAATTTGTAAGCAAGAACGAATAGATTGGTTTATTTTGTACTGTCAGATAGCGATGGGAACTCCGTGTCGTCGATTCTAAGTCGCTCACTATCCGAGTCTGAGATGCTATCTCGGCGATGGTGCGTGATGGTGACCTATAACTGGAGATCGTGATCTTTCCGGGCTATTGTCGGTACGGTGTGAATCTCGGTGCCTACGTCTGATATCCGAATCTGCAGAGGATACGGTAGGACCAGCTATTACCGTAGGAAGTCCGACATGTTGTCCTCCAGTCGCCATATCGGGTCAACCAGTGATGGGCCCCAGGCCCACTGGTCAAAATGAGAGATGAGCAATAATGAGATGTGAGATGAGAAAGAAAATAAGATGAGTGTAATGAGTATCAAAAGACAAGGAACCCTTCGAAAGCGATAATCTATCCTGTATCCTGTAAGTGCAGTATATGTGTTATGCTCTCAGGTACGTATTGCAATACCTGGTCCTTGCTGACACACTAACAAACACGAGACAGGCTAGGTTTCTTGATGAGGTAAGTATGACAAGCAACGCTTTTTTTTAGCTAGCCGGGGCTAGCCACCCGCTCGAGGGTTACGCCCTCCATGGGGAAAGGGAAGTAAAGTAAAGGGACAGATGGAAAGGAATGGGAGATGGGCTAAGGGATATTCAATAATGTTATATAACTTTATTTCTAAATATATATTAGGACATTACGATCTTTACGATCGTAATCATATGTAGAGGAGAGGAAATTGCACAATGAATTATATACATTAGTGAAAGTACTGTAGTTAGGTTGCATGACAATGAGGGGATGAGTGAGATAGTGATGAGATGAGGTGCAGTTAGACGACACAACACATAGGATAGTGTTAATGGACAGATGCCGATTATTCTTCTCGCTTGGGGGCTGCTCCAAGCATTAATGATGGACGGTGGGAAGCCCTGTTAGTGACAGAGGAGTTACTGTGCAGAAGATGAGGGTAGGATATGCGATGGAGGGTGATCGAGAAGAAATGTTCTGGTGAGTGGAAGATCTGGATGATTTGGTGGTAAGGAATAATGATACATCGTGAAGAGAAGGGAGAGGGGGGAATGAGTGATGGGGTGAGCGATATCGAAATCGGTGTGAGCATTGATTGTACCTACGAGGAGTGGATGATGGGAAGATAGACGTTGCTGGAAATATCGGAGGCGGAAGTTTTCTAAATGGAATCAAATGTGGGGAAAAGTCATGCGATCATAGAGCTCTGCAGTAGGACTGGGAAGTTTGATTCTGTATGCAATTCTAAGTGCGTGACGTTCGAGGACTTTAAGTTTTCGATAATATGAGAGGGGTGCCGAGACCCAAGCAGGATGTCCATAAGTAAGCACCGGCCGAAGAAAGACTTTATAAGTCTTTAACAGTAATTCTGCAGAAAGACCCCAAGTTGTGCCAGTAAGACGTTTTAAGAGATTGAGTCTATTGTATGCCTTCTTGGTGATGTCCTGGAGATGAGCTTTCCATGTGAGGTGCCTATCTAAGGTGAGTCCTAAGTATTTAACGGTGTTAGAGATTGTAAGACGGGTGTCGTGAACTGTGATCTGAAGTAAGTATGGATTACGGTGAATTTTGGAACGTTTCTTAGGAGGAAGAAAGACTAGAGTTTGTGTTTTAGCGGCATTGATCTTTAGTCGCCATTTATCGCACCAGAGAACAAACGCGTCTATTGCTGGTTGTAAGGCTTTGTTGATTTGGTGTATAGTGCTGCCAGTTGCCAGTAATGCTGTATCATCAGCATATTGAAAGATGTGAACATGTTGAGGGAGGGGAGGCATGTCGGCTACATAAAGTAGATATAATAATGGTGATAGTGAGGAGCCTTGAGGTACACCTGAGTGCAAAAAGATGGGATAAGAGGACTGTTGGTTTATGTAAACATAAGCAAGGCGGCCGAACAAGAAATTATAAATAAAACGGATATATGCGATGGGAAGGCGAAAGTTGAGCAGTTTTGAAAGCAGACCCTGATGCCACACTTTATCAAATGCCTTCTCTAAATCAAAGAGTACCAGACAAGACGACTTAGAGGTGTTATACTGATTATGGATATAGTTGAGGAGACGCAGAAGCTGATCGTTGATGCTGAACTTTGGGCGAAAGCGTGCTTGATGGTGTGGTAAGAGATGGTAATGAGAAAAATGAACATGAAGGCGTTTGACAAGAATTTTCTCGAGGATTTTTGTAAAGACTGGAGTGAGTTGTATCGGCCGGTAGGATGAAACGTTAGCAGGAGGTTTATTGGGTTTAAGAAACATGATAATTATGGATGTTTTCCAGTGAGCGGGTACATAGCCGGTGCGGAGGATAAAGGTGTAAATGAGGGCGAGAAGAGTCAGCAGAAGTGGTGGACTTTCTTTAACATGTCGATAGGAAATGTTGTCAATTCCAGGAGCGGTATTGCGTTTATGATTGATGACATGAGTGATTTCTGTGATAGTGATGGGGGCAGTGAGTGCTTTATGAGTGGGTAGGTTGTGTGTCTCGTTGGGTTGAAGATGTGGTGAATTGAAGTTGAAATGGTCTACAGGATGATGATGAAAATGCCGGGCGGATGGTAGAGGTATGAAGATCTCCTGTAAGTAGGAAGCAAAAGCGTTAGCCTTTTCGCGGTCTGTGTGTAATGCTTGATCGAGACTTAGGATAGGATATGAGGTTTTAGTAAATTTACCAGCTAATGCGTTGAAACGTTTCTAATATTGCGAAGGGTGCGATGTGGTAGAAAGGGTATTGCAGGTTTTAATCCACTGTCGTAATTTGTATGCTCGGAGGTAATTACATACTGTGCGATGGAGGGCTCTATGATGCTGAAGAGCTTCACGGTTGCCAGTGCGAATGTATTCCTTATAAAACTGTCGGGAACGTTTAATCAGAGGAAGGTAGTGAGGAGGGAGTTTAGGACGATGAGGTGAATATGTGGTATGAGGGATGAACTGCTCGGATGCAAGTTATATATGAGTGGTGATAGAGGCGAGAGTGGAGTATAATTCATCTTCAGTAGAAGGGGGAGTGATTGCTGAAAGGGCATTGGTTAAGTAGGTTCGGTAGTTGGACCAGTCCGCTTTATCATAGCGAGGGATTAGGCGTGGAGGCGGCGAGTCTGAGATAGGAGGAGAGGAAACTTTTAGAGTGAGTTTAATGGGCACATGATCACTACCGAGAGGATCGAGGATGTCGATGATGATGCGATGGGAAAGTGATGAAGATGTGATAGCTATGTCAGGGGTAGTGTTAGATTCGGGACGAGTTGGTTTTGGAAGTGGATGGATGATGCCTGAAGTAGAAGTAGTAATGAAATTGTGAAAAGCTGTCTTATCTCTGTTTGAGCGGCTATGTATATTAATATCAGCTAAGATCAGATAATGTCGGAAATGATTAGAAATATATTGAAAGAATGCTAGAGGAATTTGATGACCTGGTCGAACATAGATAGTTGCGACTGTGACACATAGGGATTTGTAATAAAGAGTTATGATTAGATGTTCAGGAATGTTGGCAAGGGATGGAGAATGGATACGGTACGGTATGTGAGAGGAAAATCCTATTGCTACGCCGCCATTGGTTCGTCTTGCAGGAAGGTTGTTATCGTGTCGAATTAGTTAGTAGCCAGGAAGTTTGCAACGGAGTTTCGGAGTGAGACGGGTTTCATTAAGAAGGAATGTGTTAACCTGTTCCTCATGTAGGAGTTGTTCAAAGATGAGTTTATGAGTTAAGAGTGAGCGGATGTTAAGAAATAGAAATACAAGTGCCATAGTTAAAGCCATGAGCAAGATGAAGTTAAACAGTTGTTGCAAGTGGAGATGCATGAAAGTGTACGTACGGGCCATTGTAGGTTGCGTGAAAATCGAGGTGAAAGATGTTGCGAGCTGCGTGCTGTACGTGTTGTAACATTAATGGGCGTGCAAAAGGATTAACGTTTTGAAGAGTGAGGGTGACAAAGGCTAATAATTGATGAATGGAAACAGAATGATCGGGCTTTGATGATGTCTCGATGGTTTGATTTTGAGCATCATGAGTTCGCAGCGGTACCACAAGTTCTGGCTTGTCTTCTTCTGGAGCAGGTCGAGATTTACACTTGTAGCTGTACGTCGGATGTGTGCGTTCATGACAGGTGTTGCAAGTTGGAGCTTGTTGCAAATTCGGACAGTTTTTGTAGGATGAGGTCCAGTACAATATCCACATTTGAGGTGATTGGTATTCCTGACAGCGTTCACATCTGAGAGGAAGTGGTCGTTGTGAGTGGGATGGTTCAACTCTATGCTTCTTTTTGAAAATGAAGACACCATTATCCAGAAGGTCGTTGATAGTATCCTGGGAGTTGGTCAGAATTCGAACCATGTAGGTAGGTCCCTGATTGTTGCGAATCCGGATGCATTTTTTAAAGGTGTAGCCTTCTTCTCGTAGTTCAGCCTCTATTTCGTCATCGGTGATGGACTGGTCGACTCCTCGTACCAATACGAACATGGTGGGTGGCTGACGTGGTGGCGGTGGTTGCTTGTAGCGGCTGTTGGTGAGAGAAGTTAAGGTTGCAGTTTTCCCGAAGATTTCAAAACTGTGCTTGTCTCTGATGGTTTTTGCGAAGTTAGCCAATTTTGATTTGATGATGAATCCATTTCGTGTTTCCACTATCCGTGAAATCTCGGAGCGTGGGCGATACTTGAGAATTTGCTGGAACAAGAGCTTCGAATTCCTGTACTTTGGATCATAGTTTTGCAGTAGGAAGCTGTAGATAGGCTGCAGAGGAGGAAAATCGTCGTCGATGATAAGCCGGTCGGAATCAGCGTCGGAACTTGATATGCTATGTGCGTCGGTATGTTTCTTCTTGGATGGTGAGAACTAGTTGATGGTGACAAGCAACGCTTTTTTTTGTTGAGGTGAGTAGGTGTAGGTAATAATTTATTTCTTTATTCAGAAATTGAGGGGCATCAATTAGTGGAAGAGCAATTCTGTGTAATACCAATCTACTATCATGGAGGTTATTACAATCTGCCACTAGAGGGTTTCGCCCTCTCTCTTGGCCTGGGGTTTGGGATCATCATTTTTCTTTCTTTAATTTATAGGTGGTTAATGAGCTTTGAAGGAATATACATAAACAATAATAATAATAATAATAATAATAACATATTAAACAAATGTTACAACAATAATATTAAACTAGTGAACAAAGGTGCACATACAAAACAATAACCTGTGTGCAAAAACAGTGATAATAAATAGTGCAGAAGCAAAAAATGAGGAATATACGGAGTATTGTTCAAATATATTAAGTTAGAAATTGACGACTAATGTATGGTGATGAATGAGGTGCTCTTGACGCCACAACACATTATAGTGATGTTACAATGGACAAATGCATGTTAATCTTCTGTCCTGGGGCAGCTCAGGATTGATGAGAGTCATATGGAGAGCCCTTATTAGTGGTGTAGAGAGACAGTGCTATAATGGAAAAAGATGAGGAATATGCTGGTGAATGAGGTGATGATGGAAGAACTCGGTATGATGATGATCTGCTGGAATACTGCGAAGGTATAGTGAAAGCAAGATGCGGAGTGGTGTATAATAGTATTTATATGGAGATTCTTGCTGTAAGTCTGTAAATATTGTATCTAGAAAGATATCCTTCCGATCCTGGAGATTCTTGGCTATAAACTTTTGACGCAAGTGGGCGATGTGGTGAACGAGCGGAGGAAAGTCAATTTTGTCATATAAATCAGTATTATGGTATGGGAGTTTGATCCGATATGCTAAGCGAATGGCGTGTCTCTCTAGAATTTCTAGTCTATTATAAAATTTCTGAGGGGCTGAACACCATGCTAGGTGACCAAAAGTGAGTACACTTCTCATGAAGGCTTTGTAGGTGTTAAGCAGTAACTTAGAGTTTAGACCCCAGTTCTGACCAACAAGACGTCGCAGAAGTTGTAGTCTATTTTTAGCCTTCGTAGCAAGTTTCTGAAGTTGGGGTGTCCATCGTAGTTTCTCGTCAAAGACGATACCTAAATACGTAACTGTTTTGGAAGGATGAAGAATGTGTTCGCCTACCTGTATCTGCAATAAATTTGGGTTACGTCGAACTTTACTACGACACTTAGGGGGGAGAACAACTAGTGTCTGAGTTTTGTCTTCGTTAACTGACAATCGCCACTTGCCACACCAGTCGAGGAAAGCTGTAATCGTAGCCTGCAAATCTATGTTAATTTGTTGTATTGTTTTTCCTAATGTTAGGAAGGCTGTATCGTCAGCATATTGGAATAGATAAGTGTTCGGAGCTGGAGATGGCAAATCTGAAGCATATAAGATGTATAAAAGAGGCGATAGACTAGAGCCTTGCGGCACCCCTGTGTGTGGGAAGACTGGGTGCGATAAGGACTTGTTTACGCTGACATATGCAATACGGTTAAGTATGAATGAATATATGACTCGCATATATGAAAGAGGGATACCCAACTTAATCAGTTTATAAAGTAATCCGTAGTGCCAAATTCGGTCGAATGCCTTTTCAAGATCCATTAGTATAAGACAGGATGGAAGAGATTTATTATATTGATTAGTAAGAATTGTAGTTAAGCGTAATAATTGGTCATTTATACTGTAATGAGGTCTAAATCCAGTCTGATGAAGTGGTAAAAGTTGACGTTCAGAGATATAGGGGTGTAAACGTAGTACGAGTATTTTTTCAAAGACTTTGCCCAGGGTGGAAGTAAGCTGGATGGGACGATATGATTGTACAGAATCTGGCGGTTTGTTCGGTTTAAGAAACATGCAAACTTTTGAAACCTTCCAATCGGAAGGATAGTATCCAGTACGGAGTATAAAGGTATATACTATTGCCAGAAAAATGAAGAAGCTTACCGAACATTCTTTAAGAAGTCTGTACGATATTTGATCGAAGCCAGGAGCAGTGCTACGTTTGCGCTTAATAACGGAATGAATATCTCCAGAAGTGATGTCCCTAGTCAAAGGATTATTGATGTCTAAAGTGTGATGGACGTAAGGTTGTGGTAATTTGTTAATTGCGTCTTCTGAAACTTTGGGACTGCGGCGGTGAATGCTTGGAGGAGGTGTAAAGACTGTCTGCAGATGGGTGGCGAAAACGTCTGCTTTCTCTTTGTCTGTATGTAAAGGCTGGTCGTTATGTAGAAGAGGATAAGTGGAACTTACTTTCTGACCAGTTAGAAGATTAAACTTCTTCCAATATTTCGTCGGGTGTGATTCTGTATTCAGCTGATTGCAGGTTTTGCTCCAGTTAAGCCGTTTGTGAGCAATAATATAATTATGCACCGTCCGTTGCCATCTACGGGCTTGTGTCAAATACTCTGGGTTTCGAGTTCTTTCGTATTCCCGAAAGTAATGTCGAGATTTACGAACGAGAGTCAAGTATTGAGGTGGTAACATTGGCTGATATGTCTTGCCGTGGTACTGAGGTATATGTTTGTCAGCGCTACTTGTTATAGCCTCTACGATGCTATGGACGGCGTTCTCAAGGTCTAATTCAGTTGTAGGTGGTGCTAAATTAGCAAGAGTGGCATCTATATCAGAGCGATACTGTTCCCAGTTAGCCTTGTCGTATATCTTGATGGTTCTTAAACTTGGTTCAGCCCGTCGTCTTTTATGGTTGACAAGCACTTTTATCGGAAGATGGTCACTACCTATACAATCAAGAATGTGTATGGTGCATTTATCGACAATTGAAGCCGTGCTAATAACAACGTCAGGTGTCGTCTGGCTGCTTGGACGCGTATGTTTTGGTAAATGATGAACATGTCCATGTAAATTAAGTGTTATATGGTCGAGAAAAAGTTCTTTATCTCCTACAGAACGACTATGGATATTAATGTCAGCCAATATTAATAGGTGTCGAAATTGCTGAAACAAATACGTGAAAAACTCAAGAGGAATGACATGACCGGGACGGATGTAGATTGTAGATACAGTTAGTGCAAGATTTGGAAGGTAAACTGTTGTTACTAAGTGCTCGGGAAACAGATAATGGAGAGCAATGGAGTGATCTCTATGAATGATTTTATGGCGTATTCCGATTGCAGCACCGCCTTGGGCTCGTGCATTATTGTCTGCATAGTCATAGCGAAGAAAGTTATAGCGAGGAAAGCGGATATGTGTGGCTGGTTTGAGCGCAGTCTCATTCAGTAGAAAGATATCAATATTCTCCTCTAGCAGTAACTGTTCAAATAGTATACGGTGTGACGCTAAGGAGCGAATGTTCATAAAAAGAATTGTAAGAGCCATGTTTACATACAACGTTATGGATTTAGACTGCTGTGTCTTTAGGTACGATGTGAAAATGAACATAAGGTCCGGAGTAAGTAGCATACAGATTGACTTGAAAGATAGCTGATGTAGCTGCAATGACATGATCGAGAATAAGTTGGCGTTGAAAAGGAAAGATATTTTGCAGTATAAGAGTAATGTATCGAAGGAAGTTTTCAACAATTAATGGAGATGTAATAGATTGCGATACAGGCACGGTTGAATCTGTGGTACGGAGCGGGACGGTCATCTCAGGATGATCCGGATTGGCTGGCGGTTTAGCTTTACATTTATAGCTATATGTCGGATGTTTGTCACTTAAACAAGTAGAACATTGAGGGGGTTTTAATGTATTCGGACAGTCTTTGGTCTCATGATTGCCAGTACAGTATCCACATTTTGCAACATTTGGACATTTAGCAGTCACATGTTGATTGTATACTTGACACCGCTCGCACCGGACTGGAAGAGGTAGGTTAGTACGAGATGGTTCTACCCTGTGACGCTTTTTAAAGATAAACGCGCCCTCTTGTAACAAGGTATCAATGGCAGCTTGAGAAGTGGTCAGAACTCGAATCATGTATGTTGGTCCATTATTATTTTTGATACGAATACATTTCGACACCTCAATGCCCTCAGCCTTTAATTCCTCAAGCATTTCCTCATCAGTTATTTCCGGTAACACTCCTCTAATAACAACCGACATCATGGGTGTTCTGGGAGGTGGAGGATTTTGCTTGATTTTATCTGGAAGCTTCGATAATTGTGCAGCTTTTCCGAAAATTTCGTAACTCGCCTTATTACGAAGCGTTGTACCAAAATTTTCATCTTCGGACTTGATAATAACACCACCCCTGGTGAAGACAATCTGGTGAATACTGGCTCGCGGTAGGTATTTGATGATTTGGTTGAAGATATGGCGAGTGTTACTATACTTGGGATCGAAATTGGTCAGAAGGAATGAATATAGCTTTGGTCGAGCAAGAGTGGCTGCACAAGCTTCGCTTATTTTTTTTTATTTATTTTTTTTTTTTAGTTAGGGAGGAAGAGACAATATGAGTTCAATAGCAGAGTTGAAGTCTATGATAAAACGATTTTCATCCTCCTGCCTCTCAGAGGGTTACGCCCTCTCTTTGGCATGTGATTCTTATACACAAAATAGGCGCTAGGAAAGGTAGGTGATGGGCTAGGAGATATTCTTTATTAACTGCTGAGGTGGAACATCTATTAAAGGGGTTGTGAACTCATCATCATTTAATTTTATGTTATCGTTTTACATTTATTTTAATTTATGCTGAAATATATAATACATGGTGCAACAATAACTGTAAGATTAAATAATTATATAGTGCAAAAGGAGAAATATGAAATAAATGCAAAAGAAAAGAAAACAAACATGTTTAATCATCAGTGCAACAAAATCAAAAATATAGAGTAGGTGCAACATGTGGCCAATGAAATTATGAGAAGTGAAAATGATAAATGAGATGAAGTGCTAGCACGTCACAAACATAAATGTGTTAATCAGACAGATGAAGGGTTATATCTTCTGTCCCGGGGCGACTCGGGACTAATGAACACAGTGGGAAGCCCTTGTTAATGGTGAGGATCTTCGTGCAATAATGGAAAAAGATGAGGTATGTGATCGGCAATGAAATAAATGTCGTAGATTTCTCGTTCGTCCGGAGTCAAGTGTGTGCTGTTGATATATAGAGATATAAATATGTTTAATGGTGAAAGTATGAACCGGTAGGTGGAGTCTGTGAGAGCATCGCAGTGAAGAATGTCTAAAAAGAGCGGATGGCCTGTGTTTATCCGAGAAGTGACATATCTAATACGGAGGTCTGCAAGATGTTCTGTAATTTTCGGAAACGAGATATATTCATAGGTGAGCCATGTGGGATATGGTAGCTTAAGGCGATAAGCTAGACGTATAACATGTCTCTCCAGTATGCAGAGCTTTTCGTAATAAGAAGCAGAAGCATTACACCAGGCAGTATGCCCATAAGTTAGGATAGGGCGGAGGAACGCCTTATAGGTGTGAAGCAAGACATCCGCTTTTAAGCCCCAAGTTGTTCCAGTGAGTCGGCGTAAGAGATTCAATCGATTTTTAGCCTTTGCTGTTAGCCTCTTCAGGTGGGCGTTCCAGGTGAGCTTAGAATCGAAGACCACGCCTAAGTAGGCGACAGTGGGTGTAGGATGGATAAGATATCCATCAATAGTGACTCGGAGAAGAGTTGGGTTCCTGCGAACTCTGGAACGTCTTTTAGGTGGTAAGAACACTACTGCTTGTGTTTTTTCTTCGTTGATAGTCAGATGCCACTTCTTACACCAGGTGATGAAATTATTGAGTGTAGTTTGAAGAGCAGTATTAAGTTGATGTACAGTTTTGCCAAGAGCGAGGAAAGCCGTATCATCTGCATATTGAAAAGTGAATACATTGTGCGGAGTTGAAGGTATGTCAGAAGCATAAAGTATATACAGTAAGGGGCTAAGTGCTGATCCCTGAGGAACTCCAGTAAACGGAAATACAGGCCAAGAGAGCACATTACCAACAGTGACATAAGCAATACGATTTGTAAGAAAAGAGTGAATGAGCCTCAAATAGCACATGGGAAGGTTGAACGACTGAAGTTTTTGAATTAGTCCATAATGCCAAACCTTATCAAAAGCCTTTTCTAAGTCCATGAGTATAAGACATGAGGGAAATGCTTTGTTATACTGGTTTGTGATGATAGTGCTAAGGCGAAGCAATTGATCATTTATTGAGAAACGTGGTCTGAAGCCTGCTTGATGAATAGGTAGTTTGTTACGTGCTTCCAGGTATGAATGAAGCCGGCACACGAGAATTTTCTCTAGTAGCTTACTGAACACTGATGTAAGTTGGATTGGTCTATAAGAGCTGACAGAATGTATAGGCTTATTTGGTTTATGAAACATGCAGACTTTTGATACTTTCCATTCCAATGGATAGAGACCAGTTTTTAGGATGAAATTGTAGATTGCGACAAGGAGGACCAGCAGCGATTGTGGAGCTTCTTGAATATGACGGTAAGATACGTTATCAATTCCTGGTGCTGTATTCTTTTTCCGCTTTAGTGCGATTTGAAGTTCGGAAGCGGTGATAGGTACTGTAAGAGGATGCTCCGGATCAATGACATGCTCTGTGGAAGGTTGCAGAGCAGGGATGTTAGATAGGTTTATCCGTTCCGAACGTGTGGAAGCGGCAGAAGGAGTAAATACCGTCTGTAACTGAGTAGCAAAGGCGTTCGCTTTATCTTGATCCGAAAAGAGAGGTGTGCCATGGTCAATGAGAGGGTAGGTAGTTTTGGTGTTCTTCCCAGCAAGTTGATTGAAACGCTTCCAATATCTAGAAGGATGTGCGTCCTCAGATAAGTTATTACATGTTTTAATCCAGTTCCTACGTTTATATGCATCCAGATAGTTTTTAACTGTGCGTTGCCACTGACGGTGGCGCTGAAGAGACTCACGGTTTCCTGTTCGATAATAGTCGCGAAGATGTTGTCGCGCTTTCTGTGCAAGTGCAAGGTACGTAGGAGGCAATTTCGGTTTATAAGGATGTACTTGATCTTCCGGAATGTGATGCTGAGAGCTGCGTTGTATTGCAGTAGTGATTGTGTTGATACAAGAAGCGAGGTCAGTGTCATTGGTAGGTGGTGTTACACTATGAAGTGTATCCTCAATTTCTTGTCGGAATTCAGGCCAATGAGCCTTATCATATCTCAGGACAGAGCGAGGCGCAAGTACAGGACGAGTTGGCAGGCCATGCGTTAACGTTAGTTTTACTGGATGATGGTCACTACCAATAGAGTCGAGCACATCAAGCTGGCATTTATTGATGAGATTCACAGATGTAATAACAACATCTGGTGTAGTTTGGCTTATAGGTCTAGTGTGCTTAGGAAGAACATGAATATAGAGCTGAAGATGGTCAGTTATATACTCTTGAAATTCATCTTTTTCTCTAGCACTTCTACTATGGATGTTAATATCTGCCATGATAACGATATTGGAAAAGGTATTCGCTATATATCGGAAATATTCTAACGGTAAAGGTTGGCGTGGTCTAATATAGATTGTACTGAAATTTATGGTTATTGATGGGAAGTATATGGAACAAAGGAGGTACTCCGGGATATTATCGAAAGCTTGTGGGGTATATGTCCTAATTGGGTATTTTGGAGAATGTCCTATTGCGACTCCACCTTGGCCACGAGCCATGTGGTCGTGATAATCGTGACGTAGTAATAGATATCCAGGAATACGAGCTAATATATTTGGTTTTAATGCGGTTTCGTTGAGAGCAAATACAGTGATATGTTCCTCACAAGCTTCGCTTTTTTTTTTTTTTTTTTTTAAGGGTACGGGAATAGGGTTAACTTTATACATCTTTATTCATCATTTTATTTTATAGGAGCAAAAGAGTCCTCTACTCCCAGCCATTAGAGGGTTACGCCCTCTCTTTGGCAAGGATTTTTAAAGAATTGCTATTGATGATAAGATAATTTGAAGATGGGCTAAGTGCAGAAAATATGAACATAAGGATTAGTAATCACGTAATAAGTCACATTTTTTTTTTTTGGAAGTAATAATTTAAAGTTGAGTGCAGATATGAGATTCAGGTGCTAAGGTACTAATAGGAATTAGAATACATGATAATAAATATGATAAAGAATAATGATGATTATGATGAATGAGGTGAAGTGCTAACACGCCACAAACATAGTTTGATTAGTGAGACGGATGCAGAGTTAGATCTTCTGTCCCGGGGCGACTCGGGACTAATGAACACATGGGGAAGCCCTTGTTAATGGTGAGGATCTAGTGCTGAGATGGAAAAAGATGCGGTATATGATGATCAATGACGTATATATCATATATTTCCCTTTCAGCCGCAGGAAGGTGCTCGTGTTTCACATATAGAGATACGAAAATATTTAAAGGTGAATGTTTGTATCGATAGGCTGCGTCGGTAAGAGCGTCTGTGTGAAGGATGTCCAAGAAAAGTGGATGGCCTGTTTGGATGCGAGAGCTGATGTATCTCAGTCGAAGTTGTGCGAGATGCTCGGTGATCTTTGGAAAGTCTATATATTCATATGTGAGCCACGTTGGGTATGGAAGTTTAATTCGATACGCCAGTCGAATAGCATGCCGTTCCAATATACTGAGTTTTTCATAGAAAGAAACAGAAGCATTGCACCAAGCGGGATGCCCAAAAGTAAGGATCGGACGGAGGAAAGCTTTATATGTATGAAGCAAAACATCGGCTTTTAGTCCCCAAGATGTTCCTGTGAGACGTCGCAGAAGATGTAATCTAATATTAGCCTTCTCCGTTAGTTTTTTCAAGTGAGCATTCCAGCTAAGCTTCGAATCGAAAACCACGCCTAGATAGGTAGCAGTGGTGGATGGGCGTACATGATACCCATCAACAGTTAGTTGTAAGCGAGTTGGGTTTCTATGGACTTTGGAACGACGCTTAGGCGGTAGAAAAACCAGAGCTTGGGTTTTCTCGGAGTTGATCTTTAACTGCCATTTCTTGCACCACTTGACGAAATTATCGAGAGTTGTTTGTAAAGCAATGTTAAGCTGATGCACCGTTTTGCCGAGAGCTAGAAAAGCTGTGTCGTCAGCATATTGAAAAGTAAAGACATTGCGTGGTACAGAAGGGATGTCGGAAGCATACAAGACATATAGTAAAGGACTGAGAGCTGATCCTTGGGGTACTCCAGTAAGAGGAAAAATCGGCCAGGAAAGTGCCGTACCAACTGTAACATAAGCAATGCGATTTGAAATGAAAGAATATATTAGTCTGAGATAGCATATAGGAAGATTAAACGACTGCAATTTTTTAATGAGACCATAATGCCAAACCTTGTCGAATGCCTTCTCTAAATCCATGAGAATGAGACATGATGGAAATGCTTTGTTATACTGATTAGTAATTATTGAGCTGAGGCGAAGTAGCTGGTCATTTATGGAAAAACCAGGGCGAAACCCCGCTTGATGAACAGGTAGCAGAGAAGTGGTATCAAGGTACTTATGGAGGCGGCACACGAGAATTTTTTCTAGTATCTTACTGAAAACTGAGGTGAGTTGGATGGGTCTGTAAGAAGTTACTGAATGTACAGGTTTATTCGGTTTATGGAACATACAGATTTTGGAGACTTTCCAATCTGAGGGGTAAAACCCGGTTCTGAGGATGAAATTGTATATTGTGACGAGGAGTAGTAAGAGAGATGGCGGGGCTTCTTTGATATGTCGGTAAGATATCGTGTCGATTCCAGGTGCTGTATTCCTTTTCCGTTTTAGTGCAGAGTGTAGTTCATCGACAGTGATGGATGAAGTAAGAGGATGATCTAGGTTAATAATATGCTCCGTGGATGGTTGTAAGGTAGGAATACAAGAGATATCGGTCCGTTCACAACGATTAGAAACAGCTGTAGGCGTAAAAACGGCCTGTAACTGAGCAGCAAATGCATTTGCTTTGTCTGCGTCAGAGAAGAGAGGAGTACCGTCGGCTATTAGAGGATATGTGATTTTAGTGCTTTTGCCAACAAGCTGGTGAAACCTCTTCCAATATCGAGAAGGATGTGCTTCCTCGGATAAGTTGTTACAAGATTTTATCCAGCTGCGACGTTTATATGCAACAAGATAATTACGTACCGCTCTTTGCCATTGGTGATGTAGGCGTAAATATGCATCGTTCCCAGTTCTATAATACTCTCGAAGATGGCGGCGAGCTTGCTGTATGAGTGGAACATATGTCGGCGGTAATTTCGGTTTGTGCGGATGCACTTGTTCGGTTGGAATATGATGCTTAGCACTAGTTTGTATTGCCGTGGTGATAGTTGTAATACAAGAAGCTAGCTCGGTTTCATTAGTTGGAGGCGTTTCACTGTGAAGTCTGCACTCAAGGTCTTGCCGGAAAAGAGGCCAATTTGCCTTATCATATCGTGGAACATAGCGAGGTGCAATTTCTTGGCGTGGTCGTTGTCCTCGAGTGAGTGTTAGTTTCACTGGATGGTGATCGCTCCCGATTGAGTCCAGAACTTCAAGATGGCAGTCAGTAAGAAGATTTAGCGATGTAATGACAACATCGGGGGTAGTCTGACTTATAGGTCTGGTGTGCGGAGGAAGAACATGGAGATGTAGTTGGAGATTGTCAGTTAAATACTGATGAAACTCTGCTTTCTCACGATCACTTCGACTATGTATATTAATGTCCGCCATGATAATAATATTTCGATAATTATTGGCAATATGTTCGAAATAGTCTAGCGGGATAGGTTGTCGTGGTCGAATATAGATCGTACTAAAATTGATGATTATGGACGGAAAATATATGGAACAAAGAAGGTATTCCGGCAAAGTACTAAAAGCTTGTGGGTTGTACGAGCGAATTGGATACTTTGGAGGAAAGCCTATTGCAACTCCGCCTTGAGCACGAGCTAGGTGATCATGATAATCATGACGTTCTAGTTGATAGCCAGGAATGCGGGCTACCATGCTCGGTTTTAAAGCAGTTTCATTAAGCGCAAAGACATTGATATGTTCCTCCAACAACATTGCTTCTAATAACAGTTTATGCTGCGAAAAGGATCGAATATTGACAAATAAGAAAGTAATCCCCATAATGAAAAATACTATGCAGATTGAACTAAACAGCAGTTTCCAGAGAACCAATATGAAAATGGACATAGTTGTTAGAATATGTTGCATGTAGATTGATATGGAAGATGGATTTTGCGGCAGAAATGATGTGATGAAGAATATTGGCTCGCTGAAAGGGAAATATATTTTGAAGCACCAGACTGATGTAGCGGAGAAAATCTTCGATTGTTAGCGGTGGTAAGATAGATTGGTTTGGTTTAGTAGCCGTGTCAGTAGCTTTTAGCGGTACTGTTAGCTCCGGATGCTCGGGAGTTGGCTCTGGTTTAGCTTTACAGCGATAACTGTAGGTTGGATGAAGTCCACTGCCACAGGTGTTACACTTGGGTGGTCCTTTTAAGTTTGGACATGCTTTGGTTTCATGTAGACCCGAGCAGTATCCACACTTAGATGGATTAGAGCAATTTGCTGTAATGTGGTCATTGTACACCTGACATTTTTCGCAGCGTATAGGTAAAGGTCCCTGAGTTTTAGAGGGTTCGACACGATGTATTTTCTTATAAATTGGAGCACCGAATCGTAACAGATAATCGATTGTCTCCTGTTGCTTAGAAAGCACCCGGACCATGTAGGTCGGACCATTATTATTTCGAATACGAATGCATCTGTCTACCGTAATCCCCTCCTGTTTTAGCTCCTCTTGAATTTCAGCATCGGTAAGTTCAGGGGAAACACCCCTGATAACAACCGAGAGATATGGTGGTTTGCGAGGTGGTGGAGGTTGTTTCTGCCGTTTATCTGTTAATTTTGTAAGTTTGGCGCTCTTACCGAAGATTTCGTAGGAGGCTTTGTTGCGAATGGTAATACCAAAATCTGGATCTTTCGATTTCAGAATATAGCCGTTTCTAGTGGGGACGATTTGAACGAGAGTATCCCGTACCCGTGGAACGTATTTCATAATTTGTAGAAAAATCATTTTAGGATTGGTGAACTTTGTATCGTAGTCTGTAAGGATGAAATGATAAAGAGGATTGGTATTTGACTGTGCAGCAGCAGTAGTTTGAAGCTCTGGAACAGTATTATTACGCTGTGAATTGACTTGAATGTCCATAGATTCTATTGGAGACCGTGACCGTATCCGTTTTGCTGACTGTATTGAATCATTGGATGGGTGTCTCTCTCTAGATGTAGACGGGATTGGTTGACTTCCCCAAGAAAAGTGCCGAGTGCGACGAGAAGGTACAATGGGTGCCGGTTGTGCAAGTGCAGAGCTTGAGTTTGCAAGAAGAATAGCAGGTAATCCGGAATGTCGTCCTAGAATCGATTGTCCGTTAGTGTTGCCAGAGTCCGCCATCGTAATAAGGTAGCCAAGGGCCGAAGCCAAAATGAAAGTGAAGTAAAAGATGATGAGATGAGATGAAGTTCAAAAAGCAAGTCGCCCTTCGAAAGTGAGAACTTCCGTCAACCCTCTAAGTGTTGTATGTGTGCTTTGCTCCCAAATGCGTATTGCAACACTTGTTCCTCGCTGGCACACTAACTAGCACAAGAGAGGTTAGGCTACTTGATTCAGTATTGTGTGACAAGCTTCGCGCCGTTGCTTCTTACAAATATCTAAAACGTTGTTATATTAGCCGCGAGTACTTGAAATTTCTACGTTTTTATATAAAAACGTAGAAAAATGTTTATACTTTACACACAGCGTTCAGATAAAGTTTATACTGTAAGTTAAACTTGAAGTTTATACCCAGACAGCATGTTTGCTTACCGCAAGCTTGCCTGTCGCTTTTATTTGATTTTATTTCGCTTTGGCTTATACACAAAAGCTTATTTCTGCTTAGCGCAAGCTGTAGTGCGGGCAACCCACGCTTCACTTGCGAGACGCTTTTCTTTAGATTGAAGTAAAAAGCCAGCGCGCGTTCGATTTTCAGTTGTTCCCAAAAACCACGTGACGCTGACCTCTTAACTTTCGGCGACAAGGTAGTGTTCGCGTTGTTAGCATCTTGTTAGCATTCAGCTTGAATAAAGGGTAAACTTAATTATTTTTTTTTAATTGTGCCGTCTAGTACTCTAGTACTCTAGTCCCACGTACCTATAATGTCGCTCTTTATTTCCTCATATTTCGGTAACCATGAGGCATAACGAATTATAGTATTTATGTATAAAGCATAAATGTGAACATAGATGGCAGCAGATTTGAGCCTACTTATTTCGCGAAAGAATACAGAAGTGTTGCAGATATTTTAATATATGACTTTGAAAGCCTTCCTACTTTTTTCCATCCTGCCCACCTGAGCCTCCTAGCTTTGATGACCTTAACAATATTTGGTAAACCGTATAAATTATGTTGTTCCTTGTTATGAAGTTTCCGCAATTCCCCACTCCTCTTGGGTCCCATTCGTCTCAGGATCTTTTTCTCAAATTCTATCAACACGTGCAGAAATAGAATGTTCTATATCTATCTTCCGCAACCACTAGTTTATTTTCTTATCTTCGTACGAGGAATTTGTGGCGAAGTATGAAAGAAGGAGAGTCCTATCGCAGCGACCCGGGATCGAATCCCATCACGGCAACTATTTTTTCTTTAGGAAGGTATTGATTATGTAATTGGCATGCGTATTGTAATTCTGCTACTCTTTTACTATTATTATTATTGTTATTATTACTAAAGATAATTTATACTTTAACTCATTAAAAAATAAATCATCTCATCAAAAATATTTCATGTAATCATCAGCCTCGAGCCTGTTTACTCAAAAAGTTATCTCATGTAAAGCCAAGTCTATTTATTCTATACGAACTCTAATACTTTGATTCTAAGAACAATACAAGTCTTTACATCTTACAAGGAGAAAGCAGACTTTGCTAAATGAACTTCGGAACAATTTTTTGTAAGGCGATAGTGCACATTTAGTGTTCATATTACAAACTGTGGGTTAAGTTTAGAGTTACCCCTCCGCTTTTTATAAAAATCACGAAAATTTACGAGAGCAATGAGGTAAGAAATGATAATTTGAAGTTTTTATTTGATGTTTAGGAATGTAAGTTCGGCAGGATAGTTATGTTTAATGCGAGAAAAGATATGTGGAAGTTAGTACTATTTGCCGGATGCGGAAGCATTCGCGGAAGGTTTCAGCAGCATGGTGCTTGTAAAATATGGCGAACAGGTGTAACGGATGCGCAAGAATAATGAAGAAAACCTTTTAAATTTTTGTGAAGCCCACGGAGTACTGAAGTCAAGTGATATGTAATTTTTTTTTTTAATTTTTAAAACTTTGACCACTGTTTTTTGTATGTCGCAAAGTCCAAGGGCACCTTCAGACTGGAGGGGCAACTCTAAACTTAAGCCCAAACTGGGAGAGCGCAATGGTCTAATATAGCGAAGAAAAAGCGTCTTAAGGTTTTCGACTCGCCGCATATATATCGTACGATGCGCAAAGTTATCAAAAAACGGCGTGACAGAGGCAGTAGCAGCTGCGATCATGTGAAAAGGGTCCCTGGTTCGATTCCCGCTTGAGTCAACTTCTTTCTTTTTACTTGAACCAATAAAGTAGCCATTTGTAGCTACAAGTAAAATGTTAATTCACCATATCTTTATAATGAATGAAAACAATAGAAATATTCAAATTAGTTGTAATAAGTCCTCTAGTTACGCCTTTGGGTTTTCAATTACTGGCGTGTATTTGGGATATCAAGATCAAAAGTGCCGATATAACTATCCAAATGAAATGATACACAGTAAATCACTCAGGAAGGTTTGTACTGTGTTTTGACTCACGAAGCCTATATGATTGTATATTCTGCTCTTCGGGTTTCTGGATAGCTTTCAATTATTTTTAATATTTAAAGTTCTAAGAGAATTTCATCAGATAAACTTGTTACTTTCCGCTTCTATGTCTGACTTGGATTATTGAACACGTACTAACAACATCCATACTCTATGATGAACGAAGTATCATTGCGCCTATTTAGAGGCATTGCAGGATAAACGAAGCCATATTACGTGACGTCACTTCCCATTAGAGGAGGAAAGATGGTATGTGAATGAATACATTATAAATTTTGTAGTATATTAAAAGTAATTTCGGTTGATGCATGATAACAGTAATCAGTTAAAATATTGTAATGTTTTGTTGTTATAATGTGTTATACATTCATATAAATATTTACGTTTGTCTCTTCGGTGGTATTTGGTGGGCGCCTAAACATTGCATGGTTGGGTGGTTGCTACTTAGGATATAGGTGTTGTGATATTTGTTGTACTTTGTAAATGAATGCTATATTTTAAGACAATTTTCTAAGTACAACGTAGAGGAAACTAACTAGCCTGTTTCCTGAATATCGGTGTATGTACATATTTTTCTATTGATTAAGTACAAGGGTTTAGGGAGGTCTGTTCCCCTAATCCTTGCGTTCATCATTATTCGTATCGTGCTGTAATACAAGGCTGATAATATATTAATAATATTTAGTCCTTTCTACACCCTGTCGTTACTTCATGTTTACTTTTTGTTAGTGAAACTGTATTCATCTTCGCCGAGTTGTTTTAAAATTTTATTATTTACAGAACATTAAACTGATTTCATTTTGTATGTTACCGGTAACTTACTCGCGAAAGGTCACAATGAATAAAGTTCGGGCGTTTCGTATTAAGTTGCAAGTATGTCTCTATTGGGTTTACTGTTGTATCGCCGGACCAATTTTAGAAAATTTACTAGATGAATTGGAGACTTTTTTTTTTTTTTTTATTTGTGAGGAAGTATGTGTGAAAGTCAAGTGAGGGTAATAGTTGAAGTTAATAAAGTACTTCCTGTTGTTAGTTGTTTTTGATATTGCAAACAACACTATATGTTGAGACGGAAGGGACTGTTTGACGGTGAGGTACAGTTATTATGATTTATGGGAAAGGCAGTATGGAAATAGTGCGTAAATGGCAAGGTTGTCAGATATTGTCTGTGAGCATATCGAGTTGTACAAAAATAAGGAGTGTCAGTTGTTGAAATTGTGTGAAAAGCATTGTCTACTAAATAAGTTACCAGTTTGTCATAAGTGTAGAAACGAATTGGAACTACGGATAAGAAGACGAATATCTAACCAAACCTAATCTAATCTAACCTAATTACGTACATTTTGATAATTTCTTTGGATGGCATTTAGTGTATCGCCCAAAGCTGTGCAACGCACAAACCATGCATTTTATGACATAAAGTGTTTTTCACTATCCTCGTTTATGCGTATACCCACCGCCACTGACGCGCCTGCTCCCTACCGACGCACCTCCGCTGCCTCCTTGCTGCGCTCCTGCCCTGATTCGGTTAGATAGCATTCGTGCTTATAGTAGCCACTTAGCCCAAGTTAGTTGGCGTTTTATACACTAATTTTTGTGCCATACTTGCACTTTGTATTTTGAACAATAATCGCTACCAACTCTGATAGAGTCACAACTTAGTATTTTTTTTGGGGGGGGGGACTAAATAATAATCCCTTCTTTTTCGAGTTTCGGGTGGTCCGGCGATACAGCAATAATGCCGTCTCTATTTGTGCTACCACAATAGAATAAAAAGATAGTAAATGCAGAGGAGTCAAAAGATATAATCCTTGTAAACTTTACAATGTCCGCACGCCAACACTTGATTTACTCTCGATTAATTTAACAAAATGATTCCAAATGTTCCTAACCCTAAGCTATCCCCGCTTTGCTGTACTACACCTTTTTAAAGCGGTATACTGATGCGTGGATTGTAAAGTTTACCCTATAGTTCTAAATGTAAATTAATAATAATAATATTGACAATTTCCGGAGTAGCCCATGTTGTTTGTGTGATGGAACATTACTAAAATATTGACTAAAGAAGTTGTTACATCGGGTAACCATACGTCCCGATTAATCAGGATCGTACCTTTTTGAAAACAAAATGTTCCGATATGTATATATGTTTGTTTATATATATTACAGATATATGTTTGTTTTTTGTTTAAAGAATGACATACGTTGTCCGATTTTCTGTTATTCAGGGTTAGCTGGTTAAAAAAAAAAATGCTTTAAATCGTATGAACGTAATGGTAACGTTTCCAAATATCAAACCATCTGCATTAGTTTTATCTCCTTTTCACCTTTCAATCAAGGCGTCCCATGTTCAATTCTCGGTCGAACCACAACCCTTTTTTCAAGAGTAAACCATGTAACGATTCAGATGTGACTTTAAGCGAAAATCTTATTTTCTCGGTATTACATAAGGATGTTAGGCCTAAACACTGGCAAAATTTACCAACTACCTATGTAGCTTCCAACATTAGCTTGGATTGGACTTTCAGTTTTAATTTAATTGAATCATATCTACATACTAAATTTGTAATTTAATACCTCAGTTTTAGCGTATTGATTATGATACAAATTTTACATGCCAAGCAATAACTGGATTTTTTCGTATTGCTTTACATTTAAAGTAATAACAGGATTTTCCCAATGACTAAGGTGGGAGTTTTCCGATTTATATATAATTCTGTATAATGGTTTCAGTTGTGCAACTGTTTATCTTTCTGTCCTGAAATGATTCTTGGCAATTATATTAACAAGTATGTAAAGATTAGTACAACGTATTTTTATCAGAAGTCCTTCGTGAGTGAGTCGACAGACTCATCACAGTTGTCGCCGATTAGTCCCGGTTTCGAGTCCAAATGGAGAACAATTTCTCTCGTATGTAAGCTGAGAAGCGGTTTGAATTCCGCTTTAATCTTGTGTGAGCTCTTCCAGCATAATTCCGTTGTTGCGCAATAACACCACGGCGAAACAAGCCGCTCAACAACATATCACATAGAATTCAAACTTAGCAGTATCACATAAAACCTGCTACACCAATTTGAATCATATGTGATATAAATACATAGAGCAAATTATTTAAACCAAGAAAACCTTGTTTAAACCAAATGCCAGGATTAAACAAAAACAAAACAAAAAAAAAAAAAAAAAACTGGGTATTTTGGTTTTTTCAATAAAAACCATGGTTTTTGCCAACCCTGTGTATATTCATTACATAACATTTATCACTTGTTCCAAAGGTTAAACTTTACAATACACGCTCCAGCTGCGCATCATAAGTAGAGCCGCTTTAAAAGGGTATAGTAGAGTAGAGTATGTTAGAGAATAGTAGGGTACGGGTAGAAACGGGTTAGCTTAAGGTTAGGGAAGTTTTGATCTATTTTTATAAAATTAATAGGGTGTAATTTCTCGTTTCTGTGTGAGTATACTAGCTGGAACGGGCACTGTAAAGTTAACCCGTTCCAAATTTAGAAAGTATAATTGAAGTGACTTTTAGTTAGTGAACCTGACTTACCGAATATTATACGGACTTGAAGCAAGTGTAATTGAAGTATTTACTCTTCCGCCTTAGGAACTCTTTGAGTTCATGGACTCTCTCCGCTGGTGTACTGGTTAGCACGCATCAGGGTTTGCCTGAGTGACCCAGCCCGAAAGAAAGTAAAATAAAAGAATGAGGTTGACTCAAAAAACCTACTTGAAAACCAATCTGGGCATTAGAAATTTTTGTTAGTATATTATTGGTACAACTAAGCTGTGTCTCATTGCATGTTTTTCCTTCTAGATTTTTATTCTTGTATTGGGCAAATTAGACACTTTCACACATTATTACAACATTTAATGAACATTATGACTATTCTGCGACTATCTTAAATTTCTGAATATGTTGAATGAGTAATAATAATAAAACTCACATCCGTTTGAAATAATTGAAGAACAAATTAATGTATGGATTACGTTTGTATTTGAAATAACATACGCATTTTTAAATTTATGCAAATACTGTCAAGCAAAAACAGTATGAAAATTTGAAAACGTAGCAGTCTAGAATGTAGGAATTATCAATTTGGACCATCGTTGACACAAGTTTATGTATTTATTTTGGCACGGTGAACAAAAGAGAGACACGCGATTGGAGAAACTAGAAATTCGGATTAAGCATCATTCAAGATCGACCTGACCAATTTGATACATTTTTGTCACGTGGGAAAGTTTATGTACATTTATTTTGGTGGGTTAAAATGCGACGAAGAGAGATGTGTGAGAAAACTCAAATGATTTGAGATATAAGTATTCATTTTGGCGCCGAAAGCAAAGGAAGCACGCGTTTGAGGAGACTTAAAATTCAAACTCAGTACGATAGTGTTTTACAAAAACTGTTCGACCGATTTGAACGTTTCTGAATACAAGAAAAGACTTTCCGCCTGGGAAAGTTCTTAGATGTATATATCCATGTTAGTGTGGGAGTCTAAAAAGTAACAAAGAAAATGGTACATAGAATTCAAACTTAGCACCATCACATAAAACCTGCTACACCAATTTGAACCATATTTGAGACTATTTGGTCTTCGGTGGCAGACAAAATAAACAACGGGGTTGGAGTATTCTAAGATTTAAATTCAGCATCAATTTGCAATAGGGGCTTGATCAATTTGTATAAGGTTATACCTTCGACCTAGAAAGATGTATATATTCAACTTGGAATAAAAGAACATGGGACGGAGAAACCCTTAAAATGGAAAATAATATTCATTGCTTTGTAACGTTTCGTCTTCATTCATGGAAATTTTTAAGTGCAAAGAGGTGTGAGCAAGGTATCACGATTTTAGCTGTTAATTCCCCTGATAAACACCACCTTTACGAACACAGTTACGTGTTAGTTGGGGAGGATTGCGTGCTACAATGAAAGTTAGAGCTATGTCGGCGGTAGTTCACTACCAGAAAGATCACTTATACCGAGTTGGTCTAAATGAAGTAGCCAGACGAAGAGTGTCCTGGGAGAAGGCAGCAGTTCTCCAGTAACCAAGTTAGCGGAAATCATAATGATTGGTACGGCAGTTTCCCAATTTTTCTGACAGCTGTAGAACATATGTACAATGGTCTTTCGCAGGTCAAAAGATAGTTCCGGTGGTAAAATATCTCCCATTTGGATCACCGGGCAGGGAGCCTTGGGAATGACTTGCACGAGAGAGGGGACAATGTGGGTAATATAGTTAGAGAAAGGAAGACAAGCAAGAGAAAAAAGTTTAGGATAGGGAAGATAATGGTACGTGTACATACCATGCTACAAGTTGGGAAGTTAGATAATCTTACAGAAGAAATGAAACAAAATAATCTAAATTTGGTAGGAGTTTGTGAAATTATATGGGAAGATAAAGGGAAAATTGTAAATCGAAGCTTATAGAATTTTTACTCAGGTAATGAAAAGGATCGTCATAATGGTTCGGAAACAGTTCTTGGTAAGCACATAAAACGAAAGGTAGTGAAAGTAGAATTTGTTGATAAAATAGCTATAGTGTTTACACGAAAGTATTAAATAGCAAGGTATATCATTTTAACATTATTAGGAAGATTATGGAAAATAAACAACAACTGTATAAAAACGTTTTTCAGTAGTTGACGCGAGCTTTTGATGCACGTGGTCCCGGGTTCAATCGCTGGTGAAAGCTTATTGAAATTTGAATGTATTACGATGGTTCGGATTCAACATTAAACTGTAGTTCCACGTTTTATATAGCCTTGGTGCTGGAAAGGGGCGTTAAACTTCAATAAACAAACAAATGCTGAACATCATAGTAGCACAGAATAGAACTGCTGGAATAAAAAAGAAAGAATAAATGGAGAACTTCAGATCTTTATAGAATAGAAAATAGTTGAAAATTTTAACAATGACATTATCTTCATATATAAACCACTTTTTAAAAATTTTGCCCCAAAGAAATCTATATAGTTAAAAATGAAAGTGATTATGTTTGTAAATTCATAACTCTTGAACCACCCAACCAATCTAACCAATCTCGATCAAATTTTCAGCATAGATGAGATTCGAGTTTGGGATTTTTTTTCTTTTTTTATCATTTTACTTTGACGATACAACGTAGGAGAGAACGGAGATATATGAAAATAAATAAAACTTAATAACTCTTGAACCACGCGACCGATATCGATCAGATTTTCAATATAGTTGAAGTTCGGGCCTAGGATAATTTTAATCATTTCACTTGGACAGTGCAGGGAGGGGGAATGTATTTAAAAATGATCGATGTTTAGTGTCGAATCGATAGTTTTTAGGGTCGCCGAGACAAACAGTGACACTTCTGATACCATTTAAATCCAAATTCAGCCCTTAATGTCCAAAATGAAACGTATTCTCTTCGTACCAAGAATGGGTATTCTGCTAATTGCAAGATAATCTGTAAACAACATTGGTCCAGGTGGGTTGAGTTTTTTAAGCTATGTTCTCCCTCAAGCTTATTCAACTTCTAGCATGAGCTTCAAACATGATAGATAACCAGCCCGAGTCAGAGATAAGGATCACGAGGCTGATGATAGCAGGCCAGAACTGGATGGAGGTGAGCCTGAGATAGGATGGGCCTCATTGAGGATAGGTTACCTGAACCTTAATTGCGAAATACCATCACTTTTCCAATGCAGATCGAAGAATTCACTAAACTTCCGTAACATTTTGTCAGTTGCCAGTTAATATATATACATAGTATTATTGTTAATTTAAAAGAACTGTTTACAGAGTTCCGGCGGAAGCATCTCGAAGTAAGTGTAAGCTTTAAAAATGTGCAAGTCTGACACCAAAATGGTGTGTTCTGGCAGGATCAGCAGGAATACATTCAGTATGTATGTGTACGATTGATCAGAACAAAATCTCCTACTTGATGCAATGCAATATATATTCCACTTCCAAACATCGAGTTGATAATTGCTTTGATGTAGGTTCTTGTATTGAGTTTCTTTAGGCTTTAATTTAGTTTCGGTGCCATCACAATAGCATTATCTTGTTCATGGCAGTCCTGTCCTTTAGCGTCTAAATCGAATAGGTGACTTCACATAATGCTCTTTACCATTAGACACAATAACACAAATACCTTGCAGAAATTAAAAATCTCAAAAAATACTTGATAATTTTTGCAAAATTAACTTTTTTACATGTGTTACCACAGAATAACTGCTTATGTGCACTATTTATCAGAACGTAATCTTCTACTTGATACAGTGCAATATATATTCCACTTCCAAACATCGAGTTGATAATTGCTTTAATGTAGGTTCTTGTATTGAGTTTCTTTAGGCTTTAATTTAGTTTCGGTGCCATCACAACAGCAGTATCTCGTTCATGGCAATGCTGTCCTTTAGCATCTATATCGAATAGGTGACTTCACATAATGCTCTTTACCATTAGAAACAATAACACAAATACCCTGGAGAAATTAAAAATCTCAAAAAATACTTGATAATTTTTGCAAAATTAGTTTTTTTTTTTTTTTTTTTTTTTTTTTTTTTTACATGTGTTACCACAGAATAATTGCTACTTAAATTTACTGTGATCGTGCTTTCACAATGTAATGGCTGGCTGCGATGGCTGTGTACTGCTTCCAGCAGAAACTTGAGAAACCAGTTTAGACTGAAAAATATACACTATTCTTTTGATGGATCTCGTGTTCAGTACAAGAACAAAAAGAACGTTTTAGACTTACGTATGCATAAAGCTGATTTTAGCGTAGAGGCTGAATGACATTTTCCTGCAACAGCTCATGGCAAGGGACCTTTAAATGAGGTTCGTAGCAGTCAAGAGACTGGCAGTCCGAGCAAGTCTGAAACTTCCACATGGTAATACTATTCTTCACTCCGGCAGCCTTTTGATTGGGCAGCGGCAAACGTGACTGAAATCATTTTGTATTTGTCAGTCAAGAATAGTGCACCGAACCAGCAACATTCTTACAAGATTCCTTCAACGAAGCACAAACTAGTCCTGGAACACATAAATTTCACACATTCATTCCTGCAGCTTCAGATACTTCCAAACTTTTTGTCAAGGTATTTTCGTACTGACAGAGTTCGTTGGTACACACACCAAATTTGACGACAGCTAGCAGTGGCAGACATAAAGGATACATAACTGCAATCTATCGGTGACGGTGGCTGGCGTATGTTTTTGTGAGAAGTAACGTTTTCTATTCAGGTGGCCCATCTCTACCTTTTGCTATCCTGGGAAGCTAGATGTTGTCTGGATTTGTGCAGTGGATGTACTGTGTAAAGTGGACTTTATGAACCCAACAGGGAGACTGCACAACGTGCCTGATGTAGTGACAACTAAAAAGCCTTTCAAGTTCACTCCAAACTAACTTGTTACAGTATTCAAAGAGGACTTAAACTTCCAAATATGGACAGGAACCTGGTCAATGTTCTTTTTGAAACTGTGGTATGTTATTAATTTGATTTTTATACATCATTATTTCTTTCGTGTGTTTTTCTACTACTACTATTATTATTATTATTATTTACTACGGACAACCTAAGTTAACGCGATTTTGGACTTCACGTTTGGAAGTAGAAACTATTGTAACAAATGACCTCCTACTGATTCCAAAATAAAATTTTTGGAATACGTTCATAACAGTTCGACTATAATTTTTGAAAATTTTCATAATATGGCTTTTTGAGAAAATCAAATACAGAATTTTGATTTTTGTTTTATATCATTTGAAAGCTCTTTTCATAAGATGTAAGCATCTTAACGTACGTCCTAGATCCTTTAGTCAGCTGCAAATATCAATCGAACAAATGTCAATTTTCGGATTTTTTTTTTTTTTTTTGATAAATTTTGAGAACTTTAGGAGAGACCTGTAATTTTAAAACCGGTTCACAAGTCATCTTGAAATTACCACTTGTTACACACACTGATGATATCGGCCAGAATAAAATATAACTGCAATCTGTAAAGGTCGATCCGAAGCCGTAATTTGACATGAATGACGCAGCTTCAAAAATCTGTTAACTTCCTGCTATAAAATTCTAGTATAGTGCAATCATAAACTAAACTAATGGTTTTTTTTATTTTTTATTTTTAAACAGTAAAACTGTCATAAAGGTATTAGCGGCCATGTCAGTGTGTCAAACAACATTTCAAAGAGGTAGCCGCTTGCCTGTCACTAGGAGGTGCAAGGAAGAGAGACTTAATTTTATCTTGAATAATGTCTTTGAAGTCTTAATTTTTTCTTTCTTATGTGTAAACTATACAAATGAGTACCAATAAATACTTTTTTATTATTTTCTTTCTTTCTTCATATATGAACCTAAAATGTTCTTGTGTGTATGAATTCTCGTACAGCTCTTAATTCTACACACAGTTGTATTTTTTCTTTAAGTATTTGTCAAAATGTCGTATCTTTATGTACTATGTAGGTGTAACTATCCATTTTATAGGCGTCAGTAAAGTTTTCTGCAGAAATACTTTTTAAAGTACGCTTGTTTTAAATGTATGTACTGCCCTAACTGTGTAATTGTTGAATTTAATCAGATGCAGGTGATAAAATAACTAACAGAACATAGGAAGTAAGGTAATTAATTTTAGTAATAATGTCTTTCGCGCAATATTACATGGCGTAGTAAGTTATTTCGCATTTATTTTTTTTTATTAGTAAGAATATGTCTCTTGGGCCATATTGTAAAGTGTACTAAGTTACCACGCAACTAAAATTTATCTTATCAGTAAAAGTCTGTTCTCTGCGAAATATTACAAAATGTGGTTGAATTATATCGAAAATAAAATTTATTGTAAAAATTAGATCTTTTTTTACTTGTAGTGTAAATTCTGTTATTATTCCTTTTTTTTCAGCCCACAACACCACAGTTATCCCCTGTCGATGAACAGGAGAAGCTTCTGGATGAAGCTCTTAGTGTAGTGAAAGTTCAAGCATTCCAGATGAAAAGATGTTTGGACAAAACTAAATTAATGGACGGCCTGAAGCATGCATCAACCATGCTGGGAGAACTACGAACATCACTTTTGTCACCAAAAAGCTATTATGAACTATGTATCCTTTCTTAAAACGCGTTTTGCATTGTTTGTGCTTCTTAGATGTGAAGTTATTAGATATAATTGTTCCGAGACCCGGACTCGAATCCGGGAGTTTCGGTGTACCGTGACGATATATTTATCATTACTCTATCCTGGGTTCGAGTCTCGGTCCGGTCGTGCAATTTTTCACTTTGTGTATCATTGAATTCGCACTTATAGAGAAATTGATGTGTTAAAAGTTGGTTGTTTCCTCCATTTTTAATACGATCGTTTCTGTTTAACATATATCAGCAAATTTCCAGATCAAATAATTAGATAATTAGGTTGAGAAATATATATTATTAATATTATTATTATTTTTCGCGAAGCGTACATCTGTGTTCCCTGCAACCAAAATAATGAGAATTGTCTTCTGGTAAATTAGTGGTTACAACAGAATTGTCTTGAAAATGGTATGCATTATCCTGTAGATCTTCTAATGGTAATAATAACATTGGAAAGGAAGTTATTCCGCAACAACAACAGAAAAAAAAAAAAAGAAAAAAAAACTATTCCAAATCACAAGTAATATTTAAAAGTAAATTACAAGCCGCCAGTAAATTTCCAATTATGAAAATTATTGTGTTGATCAGATCCCATTGTTTTTAGCTCATGAAGTGTCATGTGAATTTGAAGATTTTCATATTAGTTTGACCATAATGTTGCAATATTTGAACTTAGTAAGCATTTATATACTACCAACCACAATACTCAAGGTGGCAAGGCTTTGCGCTCTACCTCGTCGCTCACTGAAAGGAGTATGTTCGAAGCGGTTTACATCAAATCAAGAAAACCAGGACTAAAAATGAAATTTTGATAGGAAATAGGGTGTTGTGATTATAAATTAGATTAATGAAAAGGCAGTTAAATTATATATAAAATTATTTCTAATAATGATACATCTTTTTGTTACAATAAAAAGTAAAAAATTTATGCTGTCCATAAAGATCCCAGAAAAGAAAACATTTTACTATTATGTTGGTAACTATGAATTTGAAATAAATTTTACTTTTACTTAGAATTCAGAATGTCAGAATCAGTATTACTGGTTACATCGTTCTTGCCTATTTTTGATGCTGAATTTATATTAACAATATATTTCTTGTTTGATCTAATGAAAGGGAGTACATACATATAATACTATTTCCGTGTAGTATGTAATCTTGTTAGATGTACCGAACAAAATGCGAACTTAAGATGTGTAATATTATATACATCGTAAGCTTCGATATATAAGCTAGCTTGATGATTATCAGTGACTGTAAATATTCCATTATTCGGTGTACAAACGAAACGTTTCAAATAGTTTTTCTTTTACTTTTACTTTTCTTTTCTTTTCTTTTCTTTTCTTTTCTTTTTTTCTTTTTTTTTTTTTCAAATCAAGTTTAACAAGAAGGTAGAGGTTTGTATGGATCAACAAATTTACTGCCAAAAGAGGAGAAAGTTTTCTCCTCGAGATACAATTGTGCACAGTTATGGATTCAGGGAACACAGAGGTAATATTTGAAATATTTCTAGAGCGTGTTCATTTCATAGAATGGTATGCACATAGTAAACTACATTTTATCGACAAAAAAGGAAAATAGGCAAATTGATCCATTCGCATCGAAGTTAATGACAACTGAACTATGATATGAAGTGATAATGCACTTTAGCTAGTGCTGGTGTAACAACGAAATGCTCAGATTAGTCATATATAACTGTGTTGTTAACGCGGGTATTCTACAGACGTTTCGTTGTTAATCTCTCATTGTGAGGTAGTTATGGAGCTACGTAATCAAGTGATAGCAAGCTGATTCAGAAAGCTTCAGAGGTAATGACATTAGTCTTTGATGGTGATCTGATAATTCAGTGAAACATGATATCTGGTTAGATGTGGTCAGGGAGTTTCGTGTTTGAGTTAGCGATTTTTTTCTGTTTTTTAAATATAAAGTACGATTGACGATTAACAAAACTATACGAGATGTATAATTTAGATGTAGTTTCTGCTACAGGTAATATTATACGATTACGTCTAAGATGGGTGAAGCTTGTCTTTTATATTAGCAGGATCCGTAGTTTGATTGCAAAATCTTTGAAAGAAAAAATGTACTTCGGGTAAACTGAGCATAAAATGAGAGGATAATAAAAAGAATTTTCGGGTCGGGAATAATTTGCAGTATTGATTGAATTGAATTGACGCATATAGGACTCAGTGATGAGCATTTATTTCTGCCTGTTTCTAGTTATTTGTTAATTCTAATCACATAAACTATTTAGTGCCCTTTCCTGGGCAACTTCCTAACGCCTATTCTTTCTGTATGCATGTTCTCGTGTTCAATTCCTGGTGAGAGTGTTTGCCTTCTATACAAACCGAGCGGCGGTTTACATCTCACTTTAGGTTGTTTCAAATAGCATCGGTGCTGAAAATGGAGTTAAACTCGAATAAATCAACGGAAGAGCTTATTAGAATTTGCCCAAGTATATCATGTGTTACTGAAAATGAAGTTGTGATAAACTTGAATGTATACAGGGTGTAGTTTGAGCAGTTAAATGAAATTAGGTCACCCTGTTAGGAAGACAGAGACAAATAGTCACAACGTAACAGTAAGGATTTTGTATTTAATTCCGTTGGCATTGTAATTCTTATTGATGTTTACACACACACACACACATTCTTAGAAGCTAATATAATTTTGATATGAAAGTATCCAAAACTTTCCCAATTTTTCCTTAAAATAAAGTGACCGTATTGACCAAAGCTATCAGAAGTAATGAATAAATACAGTTTTAAGTTCAATTTTTAGGATTAACTTGCAACATATTTCTTTTTTGTGCAAATGTATCTCAAGCAAATTATGCTGGAATACTGACTCAATAGTAGAGCGCTCAGACAAAATTCCACTTTCCATCCTGGACGTATCATATAAATTTTGGGGTGACAGACTATGTGCGTTGGGGTTTTTTGTTTGTTCAGAGTTAGTATAAGCGATTCTTCGGGTTATAGAGCACTCTGTATTTATAAGTATAAGGCATATAAAGATAGTTGATATATACACTCACCAAGTTTAGATGGCGCTACGTATATTTATGTATTATACTACTATAGTACTGAAGAACACATCATTGCTGGTATGACGAACACTGTCGGGAATATACTAATGAAGTATGGAACGATCTGGATTACCGTTTGGACGTGCGCCACGCGACCAGCGGCGCAAACATTGAACATCTGTAGTAAGTGCCTGAAACTTGGTAAGTATATGTATCTTTTATATATCACTCATCTTTGTAGGCTTCTAAATACACAGTGTTTTGTAACCGATGAATCATTTATGCTGACTCAGTGTTTCATGACCATCCTTAATCTTATTTGGCCTACAGTCCTAATAGTAGGTCATTAATTGAAATTTCATGATTTATTTATTTATCAGTTAATAATAATAGTATGTTAAGGTGGTACTTTTTAACCTTGACATACTGAAAAATAGACTCGTGTTTAAATGACAAACACTAGTAGAACTTTGAAACCAGCAAATTGTTCAGCTTATCATCATTATTCTGCCCTTATTAGCAAGTCACTTGCCAATATATCTAACATGCATTTAGTTCAAAATATTTTCTAAAGATTCTCAGATTCATAACATAACAAAGAGTGACGCACGTGAGCAACTGTGATAGGTCTGTTCTACATAGGTTATTAAGAAACTACTGAAAAAAAAAAAGTTCGTATAAGTTTCAACGACGGGATGGAAATTTTACCTTGTTCTGTCGACACATTACCAGTATTGTTTCTACACTGTAGATAAGCTACCACTTCGCCGACAAAACACAACCCGAGTTACTTTAGAAGAACCCCATGGAAAGTTTAATGCGTTTCACCAACTCCACAGTGTTTTTTAATTCCATTTGGTTTCAAAAATTTTCTTTATTGATCCGCTTTGATCTTGGTGCTTCTAAAATTCCGTGTTCATGTAATTAATGTTACATTGGCATGATAAGGAGTCTTATCAGCTCGAGGTAAAGGACTATTTAAGAAATACTAAAGGAAAGAATACTGCGACATCTGAACTGTCAAGATTCCTACTAAACAAAAGCCATAACGTGAAAGAAGTTCAAGTTTTACACAGGAGTTCTTCATACATTGAATTTGATCAAATGGAATATGGACAGGAGTTGGAACAGCCCCATCACAAAACCAAAAATGAAAATGAAATGAAATCTTTGAGTTTTACGTCCTACGGTTATGCCGGTTAGGCTAAAGGAGACTGTGATTATGAGAATGAATGAAATGGTGCAATGAAGAAAGTGGGAGGAAACGGGAGAATCCGAGAAAACCCACTCACACGTTGTTTGTCCACCACAAAGTTCACTTGGCGGGGTCGGGGATCGAACCC